>NC_134400.1:645659-945659 GCF_050003625.1 Haematobia irritans
ATATATATATATATATATATATATATATATATATATATATATATATATATATATATATATATATATATATATATATATATATATATATATATATATATATATATATATATATATATATATATATATATATATATATATATATATATATATATATATATATATATATATATATATATATATATATATATATATATATATATATATATATATATATATATATATATATATATATATATATATATATATATATATATGTGTGTGTGTGTGTGTGTGTACAAGTATATGCATCGTTCTTAATTTCTATTTTCCCACTTAGTTTCGATTTATTTCTCCATGTTATTTTAAAGTAGAGGCTTTAATCTAAATAAGCTATAAATATTTTCCATATTGGTGAGGCATAAAATACATTTTTTTAAACTTCTTTAACAATAAACGAAAAATACGAAAATTTGAGACAATTTTTGTACTGTATGTTTCTAGTAAATGGACATTTATACAAAAACTATAGCTGATACTTTTACTGGTTCTTTTTTGTATTTTTTCTCACACTTTGAAAGATATTATAGGCCAAATAGCGCTTATTTTCGTAAGGCCATTAGGTCACAATTCAAGAATCAAGTTTTCAGAACAAGATCATATAGCTCTTGAAGTAATTGAGGTAGGTTTTCAAAATGACAATTTTTGTTCTACATGCTGTTAGTACAAGTAAAAACAGAAGAAAAATAAAAGTTTTTATCATTAGGTTTATTTCGGTAGTGAAAGGGTTAAAGATGGTAATATACTCGATTTATATTATACTGAATAATTTACTTAAAATAAATTTGTTAGCAGCCACAGCAGAAAAAACAGCAAACTACTTATAATCGCGTTGTTAGTTCATAAGCTAATTCTACTATTTTGTAAACTTGATTGTCATAACATGAAATTTGAATAACTGATCCATTTTTTGTTGGATATGCTAGTATTTAGTCTTATAATGTAATATATCCGGCTGATGAGTCCTTCTTTGTAGCTGGTAACATCCCTCTGCCTCCACCACGCCATTGTCCGGACGAGGCCCTCGCGGTCGGAAGGGACAGGAAAGTGAGCAATGGGACTGTTCGAATTAAAAAAAGAATACCACCTGTGGTATCAGAAGAGGCTGAGTAGTCTAAGTGACCCTAATACAACGGGCTGCCACTATACCTAACTTAAACTAAGGACATATTTTTTTATTGGGAACACAATAGCAAACAAAACGCTTTTATGAACATTTAACCCTTGGGGTAAATGAATATCTGTGTTTAGGAAGCTAGAAATTCATTGGATAATATTAACTAACATGTTTAGGCTATTTTATTTATTATTATTCATCGTTAGACCATATTTTCAATAATTTAATCGCAGACACTGGCTGCTTATTTGGAGACTTAATGCTACGGATGTAGAAAAATACAACAGTGAAGAAACTAACCAACATAAGGTACTGATGTTTTATTGTAAATACTTTACATAAAGTTTACTCCAAATTTATTAGGGTTTATGCTGTTATCCTAAAATTATTTAATTTAAATTAAATTAAACTTCGACAATTCATAACGTTCCTCATGATACCATGAACATTCCTAACATTAACAACAAATCTTTTTTAATCGTAAAATACATTTTCCATACAATAGGTAACTTCTGTTGTATTATAAATATTATTGGGCCTATTTGAATCAACTTCTTTAAATATAGTGAACGTAAGCTGAAACTATTGTTTACTGTTTTCTTTAATTGCCTGTTCATGGATCTCAAAATCGAAACGCGCCGACGTATTGCAATAGATTGAAGAGAATTTTGATATAGTATACATTGTTTTATTTTCCTGGCTGTTTGTCCGACAACGTTATTCTAATCCGAATAGATATGTAATGCGATGTATATGAAAGTGTAAAATTATCCGACTTAACCACAACTAAAGAAATGTATCTAATTAGAATCCCTAATCTTGCTATTTATTACAATACTTTACGAATCTTGAAAATACGAATCTTTTAGCGACTAAGGTAATCGTAATCAGGGAGATATAAATCAATTTCAGAGAAGTTAACTTTTTTCCCCAAGCTTTGTACCGTTCAAACCAAAACAATCTGTTTTGTTCAAGTTTACATTCGTTATCGCTAGGAACCTATTCAATAAGAATTAGAGGCCATAATGGTATAGTAATCGTTGTTCGCGGGCTCAACCAAAAGTTTTAATAACTTTATAACTCCAATAGACCATTTGGGATTCGCTGAACATAAAAATTTACGAAAATTACAAAAGGAATAATTTTAAATCTTAACCTTATCTCTGATGTCTTTATTTAGTCAATATAAAACAATTTTATTATTATACACCGTCTACTACAAATACTAAATTAGAAAGCTAATTTTTTCATTAATAAATACATTTGTTGGTCCACTTCGAAACCATGAAGATTGTTAGCATCTCCCTGCAATCGCATCAGAAGACCACCGAATGAAACATAAGCCGAGAGTCGAGATGATGCTTCATTGTGTGCTTCATCTCCTTCAATTCGATAAATTTTGCCAAACATTACATATTCAAAGCTGTCAGCCCTTGTGCCTTCTTGATCAAGAGGATTATATTCACCAGTGTCTGGACAACCATCCTCTCGCAATGTGGTAGCCAAAACTAAACGAAATTTGTCACCCAATTCCATGGGATACAACCAAGAGTTTATGTCCAATATCAAATCCATTTTGAATGATTCCGATTCGCAGTGCAAACGAGAGACACGGTCGAATTTTTTCCCCTCGGGGTCCATGTCTTTCACGTTGAAAATATCTTCAAACAAAACACCGGCCATCGTTCGTCTACTGTATTAATCTGATGAAAATAGATACTCCAAATGGGATAACTTTATTTGGAACTGTGTTTAAGAATACTTACGCTTTTTGTTATATATTCCAGAGTGCGTATATTTATTTAAATGGAAAAACAATATTTTATCGCAGAATGTTTATAAACTTGTCGGAAATATCGCGTGTCGGTCATATTCCCTAGGCATCGTAAAACATGACGCCGTTCAATATGTTGGCCAGACGGTGAGAGACGGAGATAAACGGCTTCAAATTGTATAAATGACGGCGTCAGAGATGGAACGAAAATGCAATTGTGAATGATAAATAGCAATGCAATTGTGAATGATATGAGAAATCCCTGCCAACATTTTTTGAATTTGGGGGCGCTTCTGAGAATCCCCAGTACGTCGAAAACAATCATATACGATATCAAAAACTCGTCGGAAAAGCGCCGTCACTATTGAGAAGTTGTACCACGCCAAGTTACTACAAAAAGGTTTCGCATGAGTGCAATTATTAGGTGCCTTTATAGATCAATTTAGAACGACGCCAATAAGAGACCCTCCAAACAATCAGAAAAAGCACATTTTAAGATAGTGGTAAAAGAATCATTGTGGTCGAGTAAAACACGTTTGTTTAGATATTTATTAATTTGATTAATCATTTACAAATTCTTAAAAATATAACATTTATACCACTATCACATCACATTTAACATAATTTTTTGCATTAATGATGATGTAGAGTTACAAGTAGCGAGTTACATGTTGCAGCGTCTATCAGCCAGTGTTTTTATTCGATGGAGGCAGCGTGTCTGTAAAATATTTGAAAAACAATCACTTTATTCCATTTGGAAAATCAAAAATTGTTCACCAATATACCTTTCACAATTTTAAGCGTAAAATCTATGTTTTCAGAACTTTATTTTCGTTTTTATTTAAATAAAGTATAACAAGCTGGTTGCGCTTGGCGTTTCACAAAAAATAAAATGGCTTTTGTAAAAGTAGTGATGGCAAAATACTTTCATGTACATTTTGTACTTTTTGATATGCTTCCCCCATCACAGTTCGCGATGGTTGTGGTGACATTTACGAGTCTGTGGTAGCGAGGAGGATGAAATGGAACTTTGAAATGCTGGCAGGGATGTAGTACTGTTTTTCTATTCAATAGTTCTAAGCAGAGAATGAAGCCGCCGAGTCGCGCCGCCGATTTTAGCCGCAGTTTCTTCCAGCCGAAGCCGCCGCCGAATATATCGACTCATCTCGACTCATAATTAGCCGCCAAGTAATCAAAAATATTGATTTAAATCAGAAAAATTTATTAATAATTGTTGTATTTTTTGTTAAAATGTTTAACTTTCAACCCAAAATCCATCAGTATCATGTTTCTATAATAGCTTTGCAACCATTTAGCTCAGAAAATGTAAATGAAATGAAAATTTGATTGTAGGTTTGGTTGTACAACTAATCTCATTACCATTCGGATTACCTCAAATCGATTTTATAATGGATAATTGTCCGCCGCCGAATAGACGAATTTATATCGGCTTAGCCATCAAGCCGCCGCCGCCGGAGGCAAAAAATTAGTGTCAGCCGCCGCCGGCAAAAATGGGTCGGCTTCATTCTCTGGTTCTAAGGGGACATCATATCTTAAGATTAAAGGTGGGTAATAAGTTCGAGTTTAGCCGCTAAAACCGAAATTATATCATTAAAAACAGTACAAAATTTTACCTCTTTGATGCAAATTTTATTAAAACTTGGTGGGGAATATCCCAAAGCCACTTTTCAGAAAATTTATATTCTTTTTAATGGACTATTATAGAAAAGTAATCGTGAAAAATGGCGATTTCAGCGGCTAAACTTAATACTCACCTTAAGGCCAGTATTTGGCATTATCGCGTAAATTGATCATTTTTTCACGGTTAATTTTCTTTAATAATTCATTTCACCAAAAATAAACATTTTCAATTTTTGCATTCGATCATTCCCCATCAAGTTATAATAAAATTTGCAACAAGAAGATATAATTTTTTATAATTTTTTTGCAGATCTAGTTTTGATTTTAATTTTGTTCTCTTAGTACTGGAACACCGAGCAGTGGAGGAATAAAAAAAACCTCGTAAAGAATGTGTTATCGATCCCTTAAACAAGCAGCAATATCGATTATGTCTTCGAGCATAACTTATAATGTCCGAACAAACACAAGGATGAGAATTTTTCATAGGTAACGCCATATCAATTTGATAGCGAATCCCATCTTCAACATTAATTCAAAAGGCCTTGCAAATTGCTTGCTTTCAACAAATTTTCCAATAGGTTTGAAGCATTAAAATGAAATTTAGTTTGAAAAGTTGTTGCTAATATGTTGAGAAATTGTTGCTAACGTGTTGTATTCTACTGTTGAGGGTAATGTCTGTTTTTGTTGAAAACGCGATTTTCTCAACAATTTCTCAAATTGAATTCTAATCTAATTCTTTGAAAAAATGCGTATTGAATATAAGCATTTCTCCAATGCTTGTGTTTATTGGGGTAACCATCATTTGGGATATGTGCGACACGAACACTCTCGGCCGGATAAACGTTTAGTCTGGACGGCGCCTTAGCCGCTTTGTTATTGTGCATTTACGGTGTTAATTCACAATGTGTGTACAATTTATTGTGAAAGTGATTACTCGCTAACCATGTGGTAACATCTTGAAATGTCAACAAATTCTGATTGTCAAATATATGCAGTAATTGTGTTGACTAGTTAAGTGTGCAGACGAAGGTGTTGAGCTAATTGATATCAACTTTCGACTAACAAGAATGACGTGCCATATTACTAGAAGTAAAATTTAATTTTGTAAGCTAATAAGGGGAGAACTTTAATTTTTGATGCTTATACCGTGTTCAGAAATAAATAATCTGAGTGGGCGAATTCATGCTGTGATTTGCTCGCAAGAAGCGGTGGCGTTCAATTACCTTAGTAGCTGTGGCATAGTGTCATGGGGTGGAATAAATTCTATGGTAAGTTCACTTTTGTTTCTTTGGTATTGGGTATTGGTACAGAATTAAAATAAAAGACCATTTGCAATTGCTTTGTTTTTTTTTGTCTGTAAAGATTTTCTATTTCTGCTAAAATTTATTTTATTCTTTGTAATCAATAAATAACATTTTGCTTTAAAATATTAGCCCTTTGTCAATTTTTGCTTGCATGGCATTGGGTAAATGTGTTCAACAAAAGACTTGTGTCACGAACCTTTAGTAAATATTTTCTGCTTGTTACTTAAGTCATTGGTTCTTCATAGGGTACTGAATTTTTACTAATCTGCCACTAAAACATTTGTGTAATCTTTTTGGTATATTTAGCCTGCATGCTTTTAGTGAGCTATTCATGATGGCTATGGCATCTCCCACTTATAATTGAAATTATTGTTTATATCGCAGAACAAGGAATTAAAGATAATCGTCATTACTTACAACGTAACATTTGTTGGGGTTAGGCTCTATCCGACCGTATAGTCAACTATATTTTCCATTTCATTTACTCCACTAAAAAACGTTTCCAATTATAACTCCTCGCTAAAGCATTCGAGGGGTGCGCTTTTCATTAGTAAATTGTGAGTTCAATGTTATTACGACATTGGTTTTGGATAGCTGTCAACATCTGCTCGGCATGTGTGTCGGGGTAGTAGTGTGCAATCGTATCGTTCTAGCTATGTCGACTGATTTTTTTATTTGACATGGTTACTGTTGTTGTTTTCTGCATGGAGTATAGCCGCCTGTATGCTTGGCATATGTCGTTCTCTTGCTTGGGGTTTCCGATGAAGAACTCCTCGAAATCGTCTGCTGTACAACCCCAAGTAAATGCGGACTCATAAATTAATTTTCAGATTAATTCTATTGAGAATATTTATTCGCCAGACCAATTGCCTGTAGTCAGAGAACCAAGAGTGCATTGTTTCACATTTTCTCTGTCATTTGTGCATTTCGTTTGTAGTGGTGTTTCTCTGTGCTATTCTTTTTCAGTGCTGTGTTGCTTGATTTAAAATTCGTTCAAATATACAGCTACTTTTCATATGTCCCATATGCAAATGGGTGAAATAATGAAATCAGTTTCGTCAAAAGCGTCGGGTTTTCCTTTGAATGGGTCTTCAGTTCGAATCAAGTTTGGCGGCAACAGTTCAGAAAGCAAATTGGAACAATGCAGACACCAGCAAATATCTAAAGAAAACTGAAATTGACAGAGAAAAAATCAAACATAAATATTTTTGCCTTATCATTGCAAACTCTGATAACGCTCCAGCATTGGTATCGTGGCCGTTATCTAGCCCACTGTGCATGAAAGCAAACACTCCTTGGAAACAAACATAGACTGTTCGTGGCCTCTATTAAAAAGTGGCTGAGTATTAAAATCGGTCTTATCTATAAACAAAAGACTAAGGAAGCAAACTTGTTACCTTGCAATTGTAGTTGTTACTGATACGGCACACCAAAAAATATATGGAGCATTCTGTAGCATTTCAATTTCTTCAAACCGTGCGTTATCTGTAAACACATCGTCTTGTTTACACAACTGCTTTAAAAAAATTCGAACAATAGATAAAATTAAAACTGAAAATATTAGGAACATTCTATGCAGTACTATCGAAGTGGCTGGTACCCAATCACCAAATTGGCTGTAGAACAGAACTCTTATTAGGAAGCTTATAACTGCATTTTTACTTAAAATAAAATGGTTTTGGTTTACATGTAATTTGCTATACTAAATTTTTAAGTTTCACGATAATTGGAAAACTATGCATACATAATTGGTGGAGGTGGCCATCTGACAGTTAATAAAAACTTATTGGAATTTTCAAAAAAAAAAAAAAAAAAAAAAATGGTACGTAGCCGTCGTTCGATATCGAAAGAGGATGCATCTTCGCTACTTGCTGACAGTGGTATATCGCTGTCATCACCACCCGCAAATCGAAAGCATTTCCAAAATCTAAACGAACAAGAAGAGGAGGCGATTTTGGAGGAACTATGTATAACCGACGATGAGACTGAGTCCGATTTAATCGAATTGGAAACAATCGAAAGAGTTGTTATTAGCGATAATGATGACAGTCAAACGACATTTGAAATCAAGGATCAACAAATAACTGCAAGAAAAGATACCAGCAATGGTTCTGTTGCTGAAGAACCTGCTAGCAAGCGTGTACGGAAGAGCTATACATGTGACGTCTGCTTTAAGGATTTCAGAGGTAAAACGGATCTTAGAAGACATAAATTCATCCATTCGAACGACAAACCCTACAAATGCGAGTTTTGTGGCAATGGCTACCGTCAGGAAAACAACTTAAAGAATCACATAACCTCTGCCCATAAAAAAATTAAAGAGTTTGCTTGCAAACAGTGTCCCAAAACATTTGCTTTAAAGGAAAGGCTTCGATTGCACATGAGAATCCATACAGGCGAAAAGCCATATCAATGCAAAAAATGCGAAAAACGCTTCGCCCGAAGTGGCCAGGTAATATTGATTTTCAGGGAAGATCATGCAATCATACTGATGAACATTTTAATTACAGTTAAACCAACATATGCTAAGTCACCATCAGGATGCTCCAAAACAGTTCAAATGTGAAACATGTTCAGCACGATTTTCGACGGCCCCAAATTTGAAGGCACATATGCAAGCCCACGAAGAGACTCCAGATTGCTTTTGTGAAATATGTGAGGAACATTTTCCAAATAATGTTTTGCTAAAAGCCCACATACACAAAGTGCACTATAAACTAAAGCAATTGGACTGCGAAATATGTAAAAAGCCCGTCGAAGAAAACGATGTGGCCGAACATATGAAAACGCATTCTAATACCAAGACCTATGTATGTGAGATTTGTAATACGGTGTTCTCACAAAAATCTCAGTATAATGTGCATATGCGCATGCATACTGGCGAACGGCCGTTCCAATGCAGGGTTAGTAAGTTGAAAATAATGCATCCATGGACTAAGAAAGTTTCATTGTACATTTTTCAGATTTGTTGTCAGACGTTTGCACACTCGAGTGTCCTTAAATTGCATATTCGTAGACATACAGGCGAGAAACCCTTTAGTTGTTTGCTTTGCAAAGACGACGAAGTGGCTTTCTCACAACTGGCCCATCTTAAAACTCACATGAAGAAGATACATCAACAGTTGAAGCCATATATATGTGAGGGATGTCATGCCTTCTTCAAAGTCAAGCTAGAGCTGGAACTCCACCAACGCCAGTGCAAAAAGTGTACAATCAGTGTTGAGGAACAGGAAATCCAAAACAATGAAAAACAAACGCTAACACATATTCGATTTCTCACGGCCATTTTATTAAAAAAGATATCGTCAGAACAGAAGCTGAAGCAGTTGGGATTCGAGAAACGTCTAATTGATAATGTTGTAATTGCTGCCTTAAAAGTCGCCAATCGAAAGTCCTACGAAGACCTCAAGCTGTCTCATCTGGAGCGAATGCGTTTGAATGTCGAGGAATTACTCAACTGGATTGTACCGTCAAAGGTGATGGAAAAGTTCAAAGAAGAAAATCAATCAACTGAGAACATATTGGAAAAAATTGTATCCATGTACATGAAACAGAAGTGAAACTAATCAATAGATCTGATAATAATGTAATTTACATAACATAAGGTGCCATAGATAAATAGGCCAGGAGTTTGTTTCTATATAAAGACTTTGTTTTTGAAATTTTGATAATTTCATAACATTCATTTGAATTTGAAAACATTGTCCAAAGAATTACTTTTAAGTTTCCAAATGAATTACTCTTAAGTTTCCCTTTGCTGGATTTCCAAAGATTTTTACTTTAATTTTATAAAATACCCAAACCATGCTACCAAATCCAAAAAGAAAACATTTGAAATGTTTTTTTTTTTTGTTTTTTTTTTTTTTTTTAATTTAAGTAAAAGCTAGTCAAGCTTTCTTTCTTGCCACACATGAAATTCGTAAATATTTAAAAATAAGATAAAAATGTAGTCGATACCAAATATGAGAATATCAACCAAAAAATTAAGAAATACATCTAAGTTATAAATAAATGATCATAAACATAAAATGATTATTACGGAATTTTTCCATTCGTGGAAATGCGGATTTATTTTTTTTCCCATTCAGAAGAACAACTACTTTGGGTATGGTATAAATTGTAGACATTTAAACAAATTAAAAAAAAAATGTTGTATGTAACCTACAGCTCGCCCTTGCTTAGGTGGTCGTTGTTTCGCCGCCGATGTAATATGATAGGACTACGCCTACACGGAAAAAAGCTCTTGAATTTTCAAGCAAACTTTGTGGTTATGGATATTTTTGAAGACTGCAAAAAGTCGGCAAGTTTCTTTAGAATCCTAAACATGGCCTAACCATTGATCCCTTTTTTGACCATTTAATTTAATTTATTTATTTTCATATGTAACTAAGCCTTACAAAGGCCTTATACAGTTACTTAAAACAACATTTTAAATACTACTCAAAACATTCTCTTATTTCTAACATTAGGTTAGGTTAGGTTAGGTGGCAGCCCGATGTATCAGGCTCACTTAGACTATTCAGTCCATTGTGATACCACATTGGTGAACTTCTCTCTTATCACTGAGTGCTGCCCGATTCCATGTTAAGCTCTTAACATTAATATACTAACAATAATACAACAACAGGATACTACTCTATTATAATGTATAATAAAATTAAAATTATAAGTATTTGGACACATATTACAAAATATAACATAAAGTATAAAAAATATAAATAAACAAATAAAACAAAACATATAACCTATACAACAACAAAAAAGCATAATTACAAAAAGATATACATTAAAGAAAAGAAATAAAATAAAATAAAATAAATAAATAAATAAAACTAAAACATATTTAAAAAAGTATATATATATTAATAACACCACTTTATGAAACGTACTTTCTCTCTTTCAAAAACTACTCTAAAATATACCTAAAAAAATAAATATATTAAATATTGCAAGCTCATATGTCATAAAGTTTAGCATATTCACAAAGTTTCTTATTAAAAGTTATAGGCGAATAACTAAACGATTTTAGAGACACAGGTAGTGCATTATATGCACGGGCAACTCTTACGAAAAAAGATCTTTCAAGAATGGATGTCAACCTTGGGATAAGTATCTGGGAATTTCTCGTTGACCTAGAAAACGAGAATAAATCCAACACAAATAACGGTTCCCTAATTTTAAAGACTTTATAAAAGTGAACCAAAATTCGAATGTTTATAAAGTCTTCAAATGTGCGCCCAAGAAAATCTATAACATAATTTGAAATATGATGGTACCACTTCACAGAAAAAATTGTCCTATTTAAAAATATGTAAGCTTTCCCTATTAGAAATTAGGTTATAAGATTGGAATCCTACACTCTCTTTCAGTGACTCAATCAAGTTCTTTGATCTTCTTGTATACAAAGATCAAATCAAATCAGAAGTAAATCGTTTGTTTCCTTATCAGGCTATAATAATGAAAAGAATGTTTTCATATATTCTTAAAATTTGAAATGTGGTATATCTATACTCTGAATACCTTTTATAATGTCTTAAAATTTGATATATGCCTATATAGGTGGCATGTCAGATTTGGATATAATACTCAAAAGTACGACAATTTTACTCATATTTTAGTCCGATCACTAAATGAAAAACGTTTTTGTGCGTGCATAGTATACGGTGCTTGTCTATCAAATGTTTAGCGTCTACAAATTCTATTGCATTTCTATACATGAATTAATATAAAAGTGTAAGTTTTATGTATAAAATATTCATTGCTACCGCTTTGTCTTATAGGTGGCCATTGACAACGTACGTGTCTGTCTCATTGATCATAGTTTCTCAATATTGACATCGGCATCAAATAGCGTCGTCACCTGCGCGTGTTTGAGTTGGGTTAAGAATATTTTTAGTCGCTTATTGACAAGTGTAATTTATTACACACGCTTTTCAACATTAGTTTGAAATACGTGCCAACAAGTCTCCCCTTTTGCATTGAATTTATCATAGGCCTATGATTTAAAAGGGAACTACTACTTTGAATTTTATGATGACTAGCAAACACGGTTACTTTTCTGTACTATGTTCTAAAGGAGGGAAATATATTGAATTAGATATTTATTATAGTACTTTTAGTTTTGATTTTCACCTGTGAAATACAAACTTAGTATCGGCCACTAGGTTAGATATAGTGGCAGTCCATTATTTTAGGCTCACTTATGGACTTGTCTCTTATGAATTAGTGTTGTCCGATTTTATGTTTAGATAATTAACAATGAGCCTGCTCTTTATAGCCGAGTACGAACGGAACTCGGAAATGTCACCAGCATTACTGAGAGGTCATTATCCACCATTGAAGCACCGGTCATTAGGAAACAAATTAAAACTATGTATTAGCAAACAAGGACTGCTGTTAATAACCAACCTTACTTTTTAAATTAGAAAGTATATAAAAGTGACTCTGCCCTTATAGAATAAAGTCTGCAAAAACAGTAGTAATTATTGTTCTAGTACCATTCGTTTTTATGAAAAGTTTTTAAATGAGATCAGCAAATATTTTGTTTGCCTTAATTTGAAAAATTTTACTTTAAAAAATCCATCTTTTGATCAAAAACAAGGTATCTTCTTATTACTTTGTCTGCAAAAACAGTAGTAATTATTGTTCTAGTACCATTCGTAATTCAAATTTTATGAAAAGTTTTTAAATGAGATCAGCAAATATTTTGTTTGCCTCAATTTGAAAAATTTTACTTTAAAAAATCCATCTTTTGATCAAAAACAAGGTATATTCTTATTACTTTACTCTTATTGTGTTACAATAATCGTTATATTGTGCATTGTTATTTGTTGAAGCCAATAAGAAAGTTTATTGTTTATCGAAATCGGTTTTAAAAAATAACAGACAGTATCACCGGTTTCCTTTTCCAAGAAAACATTTTGCTGTCTTAGGAGATTATTGTGGTGTTTCTCATGACAAATATCTTTGAGTGTAACATCACTGAATAAGTGAGAATTGGATTTTCGTTTCTAGTTTGAATATAGGATTTTCGTCGCTTTATAGTATACAGATGAGAGGAAGTATAAATATATGGCCTGTTCCTGTATATCGAACGAAAGCTTTCTTTCGTATTCCAAACGAAAGAAAATTGATGGCCTGTTCCTGTATATCGAATGAATGCTTTCTTTCGTATTCCAAACGAAAGAAAATTTTCTTCTATTTCGAAAGGCAAGTCACTTCATATTTTGTTGTCGAGTAATAAACGAACATATAAAATAAGTGCCAAGAAAAAAGTAAAAGCATTGTTAACATTTGAATGAATTCTCAGGCCAACAATTTAAAAATACTCATTTTTAATAATCAATGTATTCTCATACAAACGAATCGAACTTTCAAAAATAGAAAAACCCAATTTCGTTCGCATTCGAGTGACTGCCTTTCTTTCGAACTGGTTTTCGTTCAATATACAGGAACAGGGCAATAATCTCTACTCTTCCTCTCGTATTTGCCATAAAAAGATTTACACCATATTTCCGTTTTAATTCACAGTCAACTTTCGACACGTAAAAGTCGACGATTTTGGTCGATAAGTTAATTTTGGCCAATATCAAAAGCCAAATTTGAAAAATATCAAAGACTATTACTCTAATTTGAAGATTGTCAAAAGTCGACTTCGACCCTGGATTTTCCCTTTAATAACAGGTTGGATGCACACAGAGAAAAAATACCTTCGGAATGAACGTTCTCAGAAAAGAAAATTTTTCTCTCAGTGTACTAACAAAAAAAAAAAAAAAAAAAATCTAATATTTCCAACTACATCTGCGTTTTCTTGTATTTCTTTCAAAATCAATCGCAGTTATAAAATGGGTCTGAGAGATTGTGATGTTGACTAAATAGTTCCATGTTTGATGACGCCAACGCTAATGGTGATTAAGAGAAAACGAAAACTCAATCGCTATAATGATGATTACGTAGTAGTGTGTCCAATAGACGTTTACCCTTTCCTCAGATACGTATGGCCGAACTCTTAGTCCTTCATAGCGTTCGAGATCCCATGCTTGGTTGCCCGTCCAAATAATTGAATGTTCTGTTTTCCTGTGCCAGAGGTTAGCTTTGATGTTTTGAGAATACAACTAGGGTTTTATGGTTTATGTGATAATTATGCAATGGGGACGATGTCTGTACGTCCAGTGTCGTTGTGAATCCAAAGTGTGTTTTGTGAATCGGCAAGAATTTGATTAGAGAGAAAAAATATTGCAGATGTTAACAAATTGGTAACATTGTAATGCTGGTTCTTTCTTATATGAAGGTACAGTGTTGTGCACAAACTTCACAATGTTCAATGTAACGATTTATAAATCTAAATATTTTAGGTACAATGAAGACTTTTAAAAATTAAATTAAGGTTAGTTCATAGCATTACCGTGCTGATGTTCACCAATGTGTCTCTAATGTCAGCTTGATCCATCTCCCATAGTTATACCAATAATTCGTCCAGTTTTAATGCTTTTCTAAACAAGATGATAAGGTTGGACAAATTTTGTGCATGAAGAACATCTCAGCGAAGCGAACATCCAAGGCATAGCCTTGCACACACGCACATCTAGTGATGATTCCTTTTGTGGACAATGCCTTTGGCGCAGATGCATATGTGTCTCTGTAGATAGTTATAACACAAACAATTGCTCTATGCGCTCTAATGTCTACATTTGCTGGCAAAAATTAGATTTGCGTGTTTTCAACTTTGCAGATCTAAAATTCGGCTTGACAGTACATGACTGCGTCTGCTAGGAAAATGCAAATGGGTGTTGGTATGCATGCAGATAGGGAAAAATTTAACCATTGTCTAGTTCTAGATCACTGATCACACAAGCCAGTAAGCACCGTGATTTTGTGCATAAAATCGAAAATCAAATTTTTTGTTTTGAACGCTCTTATATGCAAAATTGACATCCTTGTCTAAAAGACATATACAATGATTAATTGCAGATAAAATCAGATCAGATCATTATTATGGTTGAAATACATCGATATTAATATTTTCTAGTACACGCACAGAAAAAACATATTTGGACATGGTTGCCGCATCCATTTAATGCTTATTTAGAGTATGTAATTGTCGCGAAAACCATGTATTTTGTCTTTGTAAAAATAATTTTCGAGCGGAGAAAAATATATGTTGGTAATAAGCATTTAAATGGTTCTCAAATGCCGCAAACATGTTCTATTATTTAAATGATAGAATTTGAGACCATTATATGGTCAGGAAAATCATGTATCTGACCATTCAATTTTTTGACTTTTTTGCAGAGAAAAAAATATTTTTATAGTTTGCGCATAGACATGTCTACAACCATTACATGGCCATAAAGACCATGTACATTGTTTTCGTGACCATTTAATTTTTTAATTTTTTTGCAGCGACAAGAATTTTATAAAAACATTGAGCAGGTACACACGATTTTCATTTTGCGCGTCAGTCGTGTGTTGATTGTTTCTTGGAATGGACGGAGAATACGGAATTATTGTGTTTTGTGTTAATTTATTTATTCAGAAATGGCACGTGGTTTTATGTGAATACAAAAAAGGAAAGTGTAATTGAAAAAAATATACCTGGTTTTTGTTCTGCATTTTGATATATGGTATAATTTATTTTTATTTGCAGTTACATGATGTCTGCGTTTGTTCATTTGATGGGCACGAAGTAAATATGGAATGATTACTTATTGTTGAAATTGAACCAAACTAGAGTGTGTAAAAATATGTGAAGTTTGCTTGCACGACATTATAAATACAAATAAACAATGAATTAGTTTATAAATAAATAAAAACAAATAAATAAAGTTGATTTTGTGTTTTCTTTTCTCAAGTGGCGTCCTTTTTTCGACGACGAAAAAAGTTTTTTCATAAAAATCAAAACATTTTAGGTTGTGACCATGTTCTTTTAACTAGAAGAAAAACATTTTTGACGAATAACATAACATTTTAGATCGTGACCATTGTCTTTTAATGGAAACAAAATTCTTTTTATCAATATAATAACATTTTAGATGAGGACAATTGTATTTTTCTTAGAACCATGTTCACTGAGCCAACATGGTTGCAGGTTAAAATGTTACATGGTCGCCGCAAAAATAGCTGCTATCATATTATTTTGCTCTTCGAATATGATTGTGGCAATCATGTTTCTTCTCTGCGTGTAAAACAAGCAATGACAATTTTTGCCAGTCAAGCATTTATATTTATAGAACATAATTTTGGGCGCCCACGAACCGATGTAAAGAAACATACCTTTAGTTGGACACTTTCTTAAAAATACATCTTTTGGAAACGGAAATTATGTAATTTTACATTTAATCCAAAAATATTGTCAAGATTTCGAAAAGATGTCCAGCATTACATACTACTATATAACATTTTTACA
Organism: Haematobia irritans; assembly: GCF_050003625.1. Classification (NCBI taxonomy): domain Eukaryota; kingdom Metazoa; phylum Arthropoda; class Insecta; order Diptera; family Muscidae; genus Haematobia; species Haematobia irritans. The sequence goes on from NC_134400.1 coordinate 661,937, forward strand.
ATGAAACTTCAAATGTGTCTTATTGAATATTGAAGGTCAGAATGGAACAGTGCTTGATGTAAATGAAATGGATGGGGATTTTGAAAAAAAAACATTATTTTTTTTTATTGCCAAAATAAACATTTTGTAACAGTAAAATTTTTGGCGATAAAGGTTAGAAATTTTCGAAAAATTTTAAAAAATAACAAAAGAACAACGTGTTCGTTACATCTTTTCCAAACTGTTTTCTTTGCGTGCAGGTAATAAAAGGTTGGTGCGAACGTTGCATTAAACAATATTATTATTTAATACATGAAGGGTTGAGAAAGTGAAAGAGTAGGGATACTCTGACCTTTATAGATCCCCTAGGTAGGACAGAATTAAATAAACAATTTAGAAACATATATTCGTATTTTTTAGAATCTCATAGTTGGTTACTTCATACTTCGAAAACATAGAAAATGTTTTTGTAAAATTTATGAAGAAGTTCCTTAGTTCAGTGAAGTAATGGGTATACAAACGGGGATCATCTACCTCCATTGCTCATGGAAATACTAGGTTATGCGAATGGAATACCAATCGTTTGAAAATTAAAATCGATATTTAAATGTTGACTACATTTTAAACAAGTTTTACCGTAGCAATGATTCTTCATAAAATTATCCTCAAGAAATATGGAATAACATATGTATATATGTGTTCTGCCCTTAAGGTAAATTTATGATGTGGAACAACTCAGTCCCTTATGCGCATTGGCGTAGCTAGTAATTTTTTCTGGGGGAAAACTTCAAAAATATTTGGGTTTGTATCGATTACAGGGGACATTCAAGAATAACTCCATAATCTACCTTTCCGCTTAGCTTCGATCGATTTCTCAATGCTAATTTTATGTAGGGACTGTTAACTAAGCATTTTAGGAATAAGTTAATAACCCATTTTGTCCAGGAATCTTAACAGTCTCGTCGTTGGAAATTTTCTGTCTCAAATTTTACCTTTTGTTTTTAGAAATGTACTTTGAGGTTTTCGCCAGATTTTTATTTTTTTTTATAGTTTTAGGATATTTAGTTTTTTGATGTACGTTATTTGACGAAAAATATTTACTTATTTTTCTTATGTCGGCGTTTGGGATAGTTTCGTTAAAATTTTCTGAAATTAATTTGCATATATTTTACTTGTCGAGTCATTATTTTTTGAATTCGGTACTGCTACTTCGGCTTATGTTCTGGGCTTGATGAAAAAGGGGAATCAATGCTCCCGACTACGACATTGAGCATATTCTGATGTGTATACACAACGAATTGCACTGCTGCATTGTCGTCTAAGTATATTACGTATGATGCGCTTACGAAATTATTGTGTTTCTGTTAAAACGTGTCATTTTATGTGCTCGACGTGTCCACATGATGAGCACACTCATAAACGCTTATGCCGCACGTGATCTCCATTTTCAAATAGACTTAATAATTCTTATGAAATGCAATCACCTGCATGTGAATATTAAGAATTCTAATCTTAACGAAAAACAATGCAAGGCTTCCGTTTGAGTAATGTGTGTATGTGTGTGTGTGTAAAATATCATTTTGTAAAATTCTCCCAGAAAATCCACGAGAACAGTTATTATCTACATATCACTATTAAATGGGAAAAATATAATATATATAAATTTGAATATAACGACAAAGCTATGTGGCCCTAGTCTTAAATGGAACGAAACATCTATTTCAAAGTACTGGACATGGAGCTACGTTGGATGCCATCGGTTTCAGCTATAAATTTGGTCTTAACTTTGTATGCCGTCTCGAAGCTTTCAAAGCTAATATCATTCTTTAAAATATAGCAATAATCCTCCGAAATTAATCCTGATGTGTTTGTGTGTGAATTGGAATTGTATACTAAATCGATAGAGTCGTATCTAATACACTTACAATTACAAATGTAATTGGACATCGCTCCAGCAGGAGAAGAATTCAGACAAGGCGCAAGCGACAAAAGACGACGAGCCTAACATGCGACCACCACCATACTATACACCACCGTCACTTAGCGATTGAATTAATTTCAATAATAAAAACGCTGCAGGCATTTATGATGAAGATCACTTCCAGTATGACTTCGATTGGCTAGACTAAATATTGGTTTTGAGGGATCTTAAGGGTAGACCAGTGCACCAGCAGACAATCGTCCTAGGAGCATCCACAAAACAATTGTCTATCTCCATATACATGCATGGTTTTCACCATTCGACCAATGTGTACACATGTACCAACAATAAAACGGACTGCCGCTTGTCACTTGGTACGTTCGTCTGTCGGTGGACTATTGGTATGCACGTAAATTAACTTATTTATTTCGATTGGGTTCAATTGGAGGGACAGTTGGCCACTGCTGGGAGTAGGAAATGTTTATAATTTCATCTTTATTGCTTTATTTGTATAAATGAAAATTGAAATCGATATCGAAGTATGATTTCCCAACCACAACATAAGGGGATATGGTCATTCTAATTCTTGAGAATCCGCCGAATGGCAAAGTTATAGTTGTTATGTGATATTTAAAATTTTATTGGGTCGGAGTGGTGAGCGAGCGGTAGATAGATCAACTGATGCCCCACCCTTTAGGTGAAACAGGGAGTCGAAGTCATTTTAGTGCTGGTAGGTTTCTGGACATCGTTGACGAAAAACGAGCGGTATGATTTGATTTACATTTTTGACATATTGGTTTAGGGCATCTTTAAACCAAAAGTAATGCCATTAAAGTTGGAACGTCATCGTCTGCATGCGTGCCATTGTCTGTCTGGTTTTCGCTTTGGACAATCGCGAAGCAAAAAAACCAACTCACTCACAATTGCAGAGAGGAGTGTTTGCCTAGTATCTTTTGTAGATTTTATGACATTCAGGACATTTGTTCGTATCATGGCTGCTGCCAAGGCTGTCAGTCGCGGCAGCGGTTCACCATTTTATGGAGGGAGTTTCATATAGGTGATTTGCCCGCATAGTGAGGAGCCGGTTGGTGTGTGGGGATTTGATCTCGTTGCCGTTGTTGTACATCACATTTGCATTGCAAATCCTATTATGACTTGTAAAATTACATTCACATGCCTTCATCTGTATGTATGTGATCCCAGTATGTATGTAAATTTACATTGTCTTTTGTTTATTTGTTGTTGCTGTGTTCATTTTGTTTTCTTCTTTTTAAAATCGCATTTGGGCCTTTTTTTGTTTTGTCAGTCAGTGCTGCACGGCGAGCTGCTCTGCTTCGAAGGTTTTGGTTATGCAAGTCATAATTTTGTTGTTTTTTTTTTTTTGCTTCTAAGTCGTCTTGCCTGTGCCCTCGCCTATTGAGGAACTTTCAAGCTGGCGTCGCTTTTATTTGCCATTCGTGTTCGTTGAGTTGTGTGACCGATCGTAGGAATATGGCCCACCACAGGGTTCAATAACATGAATAATGCATACGAAAAGGTTTGTTTAAGGCGCTGCAACACCATCAGCGACCAAGCTAAACCAACACCAATCATACAATCGCGCAAAATTCTACGCATAATCATGTGGAGAAGAGCTCAAAGAACCTTTTGATAATCTGAAGACGTTGAAACGCACACCTGAAATACCAAGTAAATACTGTCCCTTCATGGTGATGGTGGAGTTGGTTATGATATCTTTTCATAGGAAAGCACACGCGGAAAGTCGAATGCACTGAAAGGAAGATGTATGTGTTCGTTATAAATTTACGATAATCGTAATACATACACTGTAGTCTCTCCCAATGAAAGACTTATTTTATATTTTATAGAAATTCTGTTTATTTCTGTGTGATTACAAAGTCAATTCTTGAATGAAAAAAATGTATTTGAACAAAACTAAAAAGATTAAATTTATATAATTCAATGTGTACTGAGTTGATAGTAGATATTTCGAAAACAAGTAAAAATAGTAATAGAGTGTACCTAAAAAAGTTTGGATGGCTAAGTCGTAATGAACAATTTCGTAAATATAACAAATGTTGGAAAGAACCAATTGGGTATTAATTAGTTTTATTTAATTCTTATTAAAACAAATTTACCAAGAAGCCTAGTTTAAGAACTAAAATAATAATAAATTGAAATAAAATAGTTTGGAAATCTACACTTCAAACGACAATTGTTCCTACTTTTTAAAAATTTGGAAAACTCGACCAACAGCTTTTTCATAATATAGGGAAAAACTAACTCTAAACATAAATCTGGTCATATCATCCTAACTTGTTAAACGATGCAGACATCGTTCTGCATCCTTCGAAGCAGAGCAGCATACGCATTCACGAAGAAATATTTGTACTCACTTTTATCGTGAGCGTGAATTGGATCGTGAACGTGTTCTTAAACGTGAGCGTGATTTCGGAGAAATTTTACTCACGCAAATCACGAACACAATTTCATTTTTGCTCACGCACGACAAATTTTTGTTTAGTCCCGCTCACGCACATTCACGAGATTTAATTTAAATTTCATTCACGGCTTTGCGTGATTCAAGAAAATGTTTTATTTTTTTTGTTCTGAACCCATGCCAGTTTAACTGGCGGTCTAAAAAACCAAAGTATAGTAAAGCGCCAATATTGGTGCTAATCCACCAGTATGTTGTGAAGAAGGCTGATATCTATGGCTTCTTCCCTTTTTACGATTCCTTTCAAATTTCTCCTCAGCACTGCAGATATGTCTACCACATCATTGCCGCATTCCTCGTCACTGGGATATCCCAATCGAAGTTCAAAACTTGTTTAATATCATTGTTTTTAAACCTTTTTTCTCTAAGTCTCATGTCCAAAAATATGTAATTTTACTACCACAATTGCCCAAAGTTGCCCACAGGCAACTTTTCTATTTTAAAAATTTCTCACTTGTTGTTTTTTTGCAATTCTAAGATTGGACTTCCACAAATATTTTATTTGATATGTACTACAACAGATTTAATAAAAACTTTCAATACTTTTGTTGTAATTTTTGAAAAAAAATCTCATTTATAAAAACTGTTTTCCAAATTCGCAAATATTTTTTCTTGAGGCACGTGCGTGCGTATTAATGAAAATAAACCTGCTAAATGACAACCAAATTAGCTGTTTTTTAATTCAACTTAAAGAGAACAATTGTAGCTTTCGATACCGTTACAGTTTTATGAACAAAAACAACGCTGACAGTTAGTCTCAAAATGCAAAAAGTTGACCACAGGCAACTTTAGGGTCGAAAGGGTTAAGAACTCAGATTCTCAAAACACATAATACTTACCAAATATGAAATGTCCAAGCCAAATCGTTTAATTTTTAAATATAGCTTCTACATAGTATATATGAAGTGAAATTCTGAAATTGGCATATGAACCCATTTTTCTTTAAATTGTGGAGAGAATATTATAGCGCGATACAGATTTCAAGGAAATTGTTTGAATATTGCGCAGTGTACAACAAACAAAAACAACGCTGACAGTTAGTCTCAAAATCTCAATCAAAACGCTCAATCATATTAATATCGTGATTGGCTTATATGGGGTTTATATCAAATTATGGTCCACAATGTGAAGTGAAACCACGAGGGACGATTGCTATATCAACACATTAAAATTAACTGGACACCTTCTAAATGTGGACAAAATTTAAGCTACCACAATGCGAACTTAACTCCCATTTAAAATAACATCATCTCATAAAAGAACAATTAATTAAATTAAAAGAAAAAACCCAGCCAGCCATGACCCTTGCAAAAAATAAAACATTAAACTAAAACCAAATATTTTTTCTATAAAAATAAGTTAAGTTTAGTATCAGTTTGATGGTTGAGTTTTTTAATGAACATTGCTGGATCCACTCAGAATTTGAGCACGATCAATAATATATCTACATGACATGATGTCTATACTAGGTTAGAATCTTAAGAGTAGTCTGTTCCAATTTAGTTCAACAAACTTTTGACTGATATACCTAACGAGCACATAAATAAATTTAAGATATTCGTATAGGTATCATGGGTCTACTTCTCTAAAGTCCATTTTCGTACCACATACTTGACACGCATAAGAAATTTGAATTGCTAAATTCTCTCCATGGAATATTCTTCCAAGTATTTGAAATATCTTTCGTAAAAAATATCTGCAATGTATAGCAATACCAGATTAAGTGCATAATTCACGCATTTTAAAGCCAAAAATTGTTTCCTCCCTCAATTATTTACTTTAAAATATCACTTTCTTCTCTAAGGAATATCAAGTGAAAACCTTTTAGAATTAAAGACTTCTATCAATACACGATACAATGAAGCGGAAATTGAAAATGTGTTGAGCTTGAAACACGTTTATCTTTTGTTTATGAGAAAACGAGACTGCATGTGTACGTTTCTTCGTGAACAATAGCTAATATTTATGTTGTTGACGTTCGTTCATCTGTACTGGTGTTCGTGCCTCTGTTGCATTTGCAGCTGTTGCAGTTTCTTATTTTTATATTGCTTGTTGACAGCTTAAAGCCGTTGTTTATTTGTAATTGTTGTTCTAGCACTATATGTTCGAGAAGTCGCTTTTGGAGAGCATCAGCATAGAGAGGAAGGAGTCTTCGTGTATGGAACGCCTAGACCCAACATTGTTTCTCCGAAAATCATAAGTTTGGTATTGTAGGTATTATGAAAATGTCTAGCTAGCCAGCTGGTATGACAACGCATAGTTCTTTCCGTATTCTAAACATACTCGCAAACATCCAAATAAATATGAACATTTATGTTGTTTTTGTGTCAAGGAATCGGGATATGTTTATGGCATGGTTAGCTATAGTAAAAATGACATTTACAATGGCTACTGATAATTCACGCAAAACACACACATGATGTAGATGATGGCCATGCAAAAACTTGAAAAAGTGTATTTTCCGTTGTTGTCGCAGCATGTTTTTGTCGTCGTATATTGGAGTAGTTTATGGGTGTTGTGTTATGTGGCAAGACAAAAGACTTAAGGAACAAACATCATTTGAGCATCTCCCATTGGGCACATGCCCGAATATTTCTATGGGCTTGCAATCAACGTTGTCATTGTTGTTCCATTGGATCAAATTTGTCCCAAAATAATTTAATTTGTCGATTTAAGCCGATCGGTGTACTAATTCCGTATTGATCTGTGTAAATGTAAATTTTAAGTGTGTATTGGTCCACATTATAACATTTTTATTATTCATAGACATTAAGCCCGTTTCGCCAAATATATATACAGTGAACAATAGATATAAATAAAAATATTCCCAATCATCTAGGTTAGATTAGTTTATAGAGGTAGGTCGCTATTTCAAAGAACTTTCTTGAAATTAGGGAAAAATCGAATAGAACCTTTTAGGGGACATTTGGAAAGAAATGAATTCAAACACTGGAATTTATTAAAAATTTATGGGTGTTAACTAAAACTTACTTCTCTGTTTGCGAATTTAGGATGATACACTGAGGGTTGTGATCATAAGAAAGAACGTCCTTGTGGCAACACTATCTGGCTTGTCCATGTGGGCCCGTAAAGATGTTTAGTTTACACGTTTTAATTGACTTAGGAACAAATCTCGCGCCGTTCAATAGCTTAAGTATACATTTTGTCATTTTCAAATAAAACACAGACAAACAAAGCACAGCTTGCGAATGTGGCCGAAGGAGCACTTTGCTCTGGGCAATGGGGACATATGTTTGTCCCATTAAGTTTTCTTTCTATATGATTCGCTTTTATCATTTGGCTTTTTTGTCTTGGTTGTTTATGGTTGGTTGATTGGTTGGACTGTCGATTTTTTCTGGTTTCTTTCCCACTAAGAAGATGGACATGCAAATTGTACTGCTTTGTAAGAGCCTTCCTTGGAGCAGAAGACAATCTTCGAGAGAACAGTAAATGATGTTCGGTCCATGTATTATAAATGTATGCATGCATTTGCAACTGCCATTGCCTTTTAAAGTTATCTTCTTCCAGCAGAACTCCTCAAAATGATGCAACAGATCACGATTGTGTTTAGCAACTAGGATTTGGAAGAGGATGAACCCACAGAACTCTAACTAAATTTTAAAAAAATGTTTAGTTTCTTGAGAAAATTTGCATTTCAGCTTGTTAGGGTATTTTTTTCTCTCTCTTTAATTGTCAATCATACAAAAATGAAACTTGCGATTTGTCTGTGGACGTCAATGTCTGGAATAAACCAAATTTGTGAATAATCTTTTCTAGTTTGGAATAATAAGCCATCGTGGATCAATTGGCCTTCCATTTGAATCTTGTTAGTTTGTTGTTAATTAAACTGAACCACAATATAGGTTTTAAGTGGGTGGGGGTTGGATGGTATCATAGATCTGTCCTTCCGATTGATTCTTATTTATTTGGGTTTCCATTAAAGTGCATCCATCTCGTCGCCTATACGAGACTATAAACAATCGCAAGGAAGTTTTAATTGAATTGCTATAATTTTATTATGGAGCACATGTGTAGACATCTTCCAGCCTTAGGATATTTGCTCTTAAATCTACACGCAGAGAAGAAACATGATTGCCACAATCATATTCGAAGAGCAAAATAATATGATAGCAGCTATTTTTGCGGCGACCATGTAACATTTTAACCTGCAACCATGTTGGCTCAGTGAACATGGTTCTAAGAAAAATACAATTGTCCTCATCTAAAATGTTATTATATTGATAAAAAGAATTTTGTTTCCATTAAAAGACAATGGTCACGATCTAAAATGTTATGTTATTCGTCAAAAATGTTTTTCTTCTAGTTAAAAGAACATGGTCACAACCTAAAATGTTTTGATTTTTATGAAAAAACTTTTTTCGTCGTCGAAAAAAGGACGCCACTTGAGAAAAGAAAACACAAAATCAACTTTATTTATTTGTTTTTATTTATTTATAAACTAATTCATTGTTTATTTGTATTTATAATGTCGTGCAAGCAAACTTCACATATTTTTACACACTCTAGTTTGGTTCAATTTCAACAATAAGTAATCATTCCATATTTACTTCGTGCCCATCAAATGAACAAACGCAGACATCATGTAACTGCAAATAAAAATAAATTATACCATATATCAAAATGCAGAACAAAAACCAGGTATATTTTTTTCAATTACACTTTCCTTTTTTGTATTCACATAAAACCACGTGCCATTTCTGAATAAATAAATTAACACAAAACACAATAATTCCGTATTCTCCGTCCATTCCAAGAAACAATCAACACACGACTGACGCGCAAAATGAAAATCGTGTGTACCTGCTCAATGTTTTTATAAAATTCTTGTCGCTGCAAAAAAATTAAAAAATTAAATGGTCACGAAAACAATGTACATGGTCTTTATGGCCATGTAATGGTTGTAGACATGTCTATGCGCAAACTATAAAAATATTTTTTTCTCTGCAAAAAAGTCAAAAAATTGAATGGTCAGATACATGATTTTCCTGACCATATAATGGTCTCAAATTCTATCATTTAAATAATAGAACATGTTTGCGGCATTTGAGAACCATTTAAATGCTTATTACCAACATATATTTTTCTCCGCTCGAAAATTATTTTTACAAAGACAAAATACATGGTTTTCGCGACAATTACATACTCTAAATAAGCATTAAATGGATGCGGCAACCATGTCCAAATATGTTTTTTCTGTGCGTGTACACAACTTCAAGAGATTCACATAATCGGGAGGCGTTTCACTGGCTTACAAGCAAAAGTCAAGAACCGAGATATTCGCAAATAGACTCACAGAGAATGCTGGTCACCACCTCCTTGGGCAGCTGCGTGTGAACATCTTTAAACACACATTCCTTTTCACTGTTTCTGCGAGTTGTAGATGCGACCCGACACACAGTCGCTCGTATTCGTTTCACAATTTCACATTTAATTGTAATGTGCAGTCGGCTAGAATAACACATGTCCACCCTCAACGAATGGGCCGTTCTTGGCATTGTTTCCAGTTTCTTCTTGTATTCAATGGTCTGCAGAAACATTACTATTTCCAGCAGGAAGTTTAGAGAGATGGCCAAGTGGAGTAGGCAAATGTTGGAGCAACTCCCTTGGCAATTACAGCAGTCGTCGCCATTAGTCTAGCAAGGCAATTGCTATGAAAGCGCATACGCTCTGTGATTCTCCCATCCAATGGAGCTTGTAAAATATTTTATAATTTAATTTATGTTAAACGAATGCATGGTAGGTAGTCGTTGGAACTAGTCAGCATAGCTGCCCCCTTCCTCAGCATTCTATGTAGAGCTTAAGCCTAGTCGAATCGGAAATTTACGGATATCTCTTTGTAACCTCCACCCAGTTTGGAGCTCAGAGTTTTGATTGCAATGCTGATAGTTACATATGAGTAGACAGCATTGCTCTTACGCAGTGCAAACATTGTCTTTTGTTGTGTTGGTGCGAGCTTTTTGGTTTGGCTCGCAATTGATCTTTAAGTGGGAAATTTTGTATTCGTACTCCTTCGAACACCTAGCCATCATGTAAATTATATTTACATGCTTTGTTAATCTTCGTATCAGGGATGCCAATGATCGGAAAAGCTGGATGTTTAAAGGATAGGACACTGGATGATACAATTTATCACTTTTTATAATATTTTATTACACAACGTTTGTTTTGCATTATTCCTATTTGTTATTTCTTAAAAAAAATCCCCAGTTCAAATTTATTTACTTAATTTGACTAAGAGCGAAATAAAGATAAGAGAACAATTCTAGATATGTGCACGGACGAAAAATAGCGTATTGGGAAATAATTTTATGTAGAATATATTATGGCTGGTGACAATAAATATTTTTAAAGATAAATTGTATAGAGGCAAACATTTTTTAATTTAAAAAATTTCCAGTGAATACATATATGTTTAGAAATGCCATAGAGAAAGAGGGAAATAGAGTAGGGGTAAAAAATAAAGATGACGACGGAGAGAGTTCACGAATGACATCAACATAATCGCATCAAATGAGAGCAAATGGTTGCTGCTCTACTTGAGAGAGTAGAAGATAAATATGCCAGTTTGAGTCGATAATGCGCAAAGACAATACACTTTAGAAGATGTGAAATTGGCTGCTGAGAACGTCAAACCATTGACGGCGCTAGGTCCCTACTTGTCGTTTACGTGTATGGCTCGACAAATTAAAATGCAAATAAAAAGAAAATAAGAGTTAGAAATATCTTGGAACAAACGGGAAAATTATTAAAAATTAAAAAATTAAGTTTTTCATTTAAAAAAATGCAAATAAAAAAATTACAAACATGTATGGAACTAGCACCGTCAATGCAACATTTGGTATGACGCAAGCCAATTTCCCATCTTCTAAAGTGTATTTGATAATGCCCCACAAGAAAATGTGATATTCTTATGTCTAAACATTATAAAACTTACACAATATGTATTCAGAGAATAGAAAAAAGAGCGAAAAAGAGAAAAGGAATTTACCAGAGAATTTGGTGTTGTGTTAATGACCGCATTTTATATGAATATGTATTTTTATCTACATCGTCATCAAGTTTAAGTACGATAATTTTCCAGTGTATACATTTGTGCAGAGGATGATGATTTTTTGTGTCCATCTTCCTAGGCTCATATTAGTTTCAAAGGGAAATCTTCTATATCTGCATCTCTATCACAAAGTGAGGAGGCATTCTGTGGTACATATGTTCATGCCGCGCCATACAAGTACTACTTTTACAGTATGGCTTTATAAGCCGGCGGCAAGTTTCTACAGATCATTTATCATTCAAGGCAAATTGTTAATGTCACTAAGGGAAGGCAGTCATCCCAGAATTTATCTAACGACTAACAAGAAGCCAACATTGCAATTTCCAAAAAAAAGAAAAAAATAGAGGATACAAAAGAAAACTCTATTTCACTTGGATGTCTGGCAGACTGAAAATGTCGTCATCCCTATAGAGGGTGTGTATTGGATGGGTCCAATAAATCTCAATCGTTTTGAAAAGTCCGCCTCTAAAGACAAGCAAAAACGAATACTTGCAGTGATTAATCAGGACATTGATCACGCTTGCCCTGGAATTAATATACTGCTTTCCATGGCGTCCCTGTGCCACAACTCACCCGGCCACTGAAATGGAAAGAAGAAATAAAAATGTTTCTGGTAAATGATGTGTTCATATGTATATATCCCTGAATGAGCGTGTTGGTCGGCAGTTCTCTAGAATCTGAAAAATTGTTGGCAGCACGCCTTCAGAAAGCTCTCACTCTCGTGTACATTTTTGTACTGGACAAGTTTGCACATGGCAGTACTAGACTCAGACAGAATGTCAGAAAAGTCAACAGAGCGTCGTGGAGCGGTACTAACATCAGCATGGGCAGGATGAAAACAAGCAAGACGGCACCATGTAATATGGGATGTTCATGCTTCCAAGATACAAAAGGTGATAATTATTATGCAAAGTATGATGAACTTGGTGGATATGCAAAATTGTCAACTTGCCATCTATCTTGAGGCAATGGCAGTGGCATTGGCAGGTCTCTCTGATAAATATGTAGTGTCACTTTAAACTCTTGTAATGTTTGCATACAAAGTTCCCTGATGATGCCATGTTTGTGGTGTAAGATGGATAGGCGTATTTGTGAAAAGAATTCTCCAAAGTTAAGAGAAGAGTATATAAAAGGAATTTTATCCCTTTTAGAAATTTTAAAGTGTCCGAAGAAATGTTGTATTTTTGTTGAGACTTTTAGCCACCAAAATTGTTCTAGTAATTAATTTTCTGTAATTACGTAGCTAAGAGACATCATTTTATAGATATTATGATTTATCATTCACAGTTTGGATACTCTTGTTTTCTTTGATAAACTTAAACATATTTCGTGTTTTTACCAGAATGACGAAAGTTATTAAATTTCGGATTTAGATAGAAAACTCAAATAAAAGTATTCATTGCCCGATTGATACATATGGGGATATATTGGCGTATGTATGGTATATTATAGAACAGTGCACGAATGAAATCTGAAGAAATCTTCTTAAAATTTGGTACAGTCTTCTTAATAACATTCGTATGGGCTAATATGTTTTTTTTTTGTATTTTTTTACAACGATAGATTTGGGTGAAATAATCCCAGATCAGTTTTTAAGCTAAAATAACTATTTTTGCAATTGCATTCCGCGAACTAAATGGCACCTTCTTCATCATCGGTTGTGGCCTGCTTGTTATGGCACCTTGGAAACATTTTCACTTTCTTCTTTCATGCCAGCTTGGGCTTATTTCACTTAGAAACCGCCTGTTTCACTGCAAGGCATTTACGTATTAAGCGTAAGCGTCTGGGCTTGTTGATAAACCTTTGCTGTAATTATGATGTGCTGCTCCATTGCCTCAGTAAATTACTTGCATCTATTTGTTGGTGTAGTTTAAGCCGATTTGCGTTTGCCATTTGGCGTTATTATCGTTGGGCTGCTAGAGTAGTAGGCATTTATCCGTCCTGGCTGACTGGCAGCACTACACACTTTCTTTTAAAAACAAAATTGCAACAAAAATGAAAAATTCCATCCATTGGTAATAGACGGGTGTGATGGAAGCGCGCGAGCATTTAGGCATTTCAAAATGCTATTTTGCCTGTGTGTGTATGGAGGGGAGGCGTAGAAGGTTTTCTCGGTGCAGTTTTTAATGAAGTTAAAGGCTTCCTCCAACGTCAACTCTTTCTTCTATGCTAGATAATCTTAGCTATGAGCAGCCCAACTCATTTAAAGAGTTGGTAAGCCAGTCCCAATATAATCCTGACACAAGATTACAATCGTTTGGCATTGAGAAAAGGGTCCGAGAGACATGTCCCCTTCGTCTTTGCCGCCTTGTTGTAAGGCGCGAGAGTCCCAAGGAGCCCTACACAAAACAACAATCCTTTTTTGCAGCGATAATCTGATGTGGCTAATCTACAACTCTAACGAGACCTGAGACCTCTGCTATATCTTGTCTGGCGTTTTCTTTTTTGTGTTTCTTCCTTTTGCTGCTGTTCAACCTCAACTTTTTCGTTGGCCTTAACTATGTGACTTCTATGCTCATGTGGCTGCTGTGTCTTTGACTCGTTTGCCTTCAATTTTGGTTTCATCTAAAATTTACCAAATAATGCTCATCGTTAATCGGCTGAGCTTTGTTCGACTACAAATTAGGGATGGTAAACAGAATTGAAATCATAATCGACATATTCAACATTTAAAACCCGAAGAATCGAGTTGTTAAATTTTAAATTGAGTATTAGGTTCCTATTAGATTGCCAGAAAAATAGCATCAGATTGCATTGATTAATATGCGAGAAGTTGATCCCTGCCAACAAAAACCTCTAAGGAAAAGATACGAAATTTTGGACAAACAGAATTCCCCTTTCTTATAAAATGTTTTCTTTAAAACCAAAATCACTTAGATTCAGTCCATTGTGATACCACATTGGTGAACTTCTCTCTTATCACCGAGTGCTTCCCGATTCCATGTTAAGCTTAATGACAAGGGACCTCCTTTTTATAGCCGAGTCCGAACGGCGTTCCACATTGCAGTGAAACCACTTAGAGAAGCTTTGAAACCACCAGAAATGTCACCAGCATTACTGAGGTGGGATAATCCACCGCTGAAAAACTGTTTGGTGTTCGGTCGAAGCATGAATCGAACTCACGACCTTGTGTATGCAAGGCGGGCATTCTAACCATTGCACAACGGTGGCTCCCAAGAAAACATCTAATGTTGTCTAATTTTTCGTTCCACCGAAAAGAAAACTCTTATTTTTTATTCTTTTATCAACTATGCAGCTGTGTAAGTTATCATCTATGACGTCTGATTTTTTGCTTAGTTTTGGATTACATTAATTCTCGAAAACATCACTATCGGCATCAGAAGGGTAATAGTGCGAAACATAGCTTTGAACCGTAGTTAAAATCTTTATATATGACATAAAACAAGTATGTGCGGCCATAAGTTCTACCAGGCCGAGTCTTATGTACCCTCCATCATGGATTGCATAGAAAGTTCTACTAAAGACTGTCACCCACAATCCAATTACTCGGGTTATGGTAACAGTTACCGATGGCAAGGTATATTAGGTTAGGTTAGGTTAGGTTAAAGTGGCAGCCCGATTAAGTTTCAGGCTCACTTAGACTATTCAGTCCATCACAACGGAAAGGTATATTAAACCTCCTTTCAACCGGATCGGATGTGATTTGCTCTTCCAGGTGTCTCGGTAAGCCAACTCTCCTGATCGGTTGTTATGGGGGTTATATATAATTATGGGCCGATATGAAGCAATTTTTGCATGCTTGTTAGAGGGTATATACTAACATTACGTACCAAGCTTCGGTTTATATGGGGGCTACACCTAACAGTGGTCCGATATGGCCCATTTGCAATACCATCTGACCTACATTAATAACAACTACTTGTGCCAAGTTTCAAGTCCATAGCTTATTTCATTCGGAAGTTAGCGTGATTTCCCACAGACCGACGGACGGAATTTCACCACGCCCCAGAATATATATACTTTGTGGGGTCTGAGACCAATATTTCGATGTGTTACACACGGAATGAAGAAGTTTATAAACCCTTTTATATAGTGAACATTTAAAACGATTGGGAAAAAGTGAAAGTGAACATACACTCAAAAAATGCTTACTTGAATTCAATGATTTTGACCTTTCACTAAGGATTTTGTTATTGATTTCGAACCAGAGGTGCTGCTTCTTTAAATTGAAGACATGTTTAAGGAGTTTTCTAGTTTGAAATCTAGGCTCTATAAACTTAAAATTAAAATACAGATCTCATTTATGGAATTTTCGTTCTCTTTTTGGGATATATCAACAAAGGTATCCACACTGAAAAAAATATTGACCTAATATTAAAGATTGTGCAACCTCAATTGCAGGACACGCAATTTACATAATACCAAGGACAAATTTCTTTAACAGAGGAACGAACATTTTAATGATTCGAGTCCTAAATTAAAAAACAAATATATTGTTAAAGCAAAGATTATGAACTTTCTTTTAATTATTTTGTTTTTAATAATATGTAAAATTTATTTAGTTTACAGAATTTTGCCCTTAATGTTTCATATTAGGTCAATATTTATTTCAGTGTAGAAACATTAAAAATATTACATCATTTTTCAACGAAATTGTTAATCTCGGTTTGTTGAGCCATTTTCGAATTCGAAAAGTGTATTTACTTATTTATAAGATAAAAATTCGATTAATCGACTTGTGGAATTTCGACTATTATATCCCTAGTAGATAGGCAGAGCGGGCCATGAGTGACGGTGGGCAGAAATGAATAACTATCTGCAACATTTTCACTTATCTCCTGCATAAATCTACTCGCAAAGTTACAAAGAACACTGGCATATGCACACCCCGCTTATCATATGTGACGGTCGTGAGGATTGTCGTCGTTAACCAGTGTTCTCAAAATCACTTTCGAATTGCTAAATAAACTGGTTGAAGTTTCCGTTGATTGTCTATGGATCCTTCTCAGACTCAGAGGAAGTAATTGGTAAAATAATGAGATGGGATATTTTGAAGCTAAATCTTCGTCATCTTCTACTGCATAGAAGCAGTAGTGAAGATCAAGTATCAATGCTAGACGAATGTGCTCAAACAACATAATAGGCATTGTCCTTGTTACATATTGCGATAGTGGCGAATAACAGTAGCAGTGACATGCTATAACCTTTTCAGATTGTCCTGTATTACCAAAATGAAGTACGAGAGAATCTGATATTTTCTATAATTTTATCGAATTACTTTTTCACTCTGTATGAAACCACTTAGAGAAAACACTCGGGAATATATTCTGCACTAGTGGGAGATGATAACCCCTCACTGGGAATCTAGGGAAAGATAATTAACCATTCTTAGGTCCTAGGCTTCACATTGTAAAAAAGTAATCCCAAGAAACAGAAGTCAGGCAGTGAAACAATCTACCAAGATTCATGTGCGAAGACTTAACTACACGTTATCAAAGCTTTAACCTTTCGGTTTTGTTTTCGCCACATCTATTCCAATCAAATAAATGAACTTCAATCTCTGTCGTCGTCGACGCATAAGAGATCATTATTTGTAGGGGTTTGGATGACGTTTGGACTGTGATAGCTGATGCGTGAACGTGTGTTTGGGAATAACGACGACCCAAATACATTAAATGTAACCCGTTTTCCGTGTTTCTAATTTTGCATACTTCATATGGCGGCGGAAATGGAGAAATCCTAGCAACTAAAATGTACTGGAAACGGTGGCATGATTTAACAAATTCGGGTTATAAATTGCAATTTGTGGTATGGTGAGCTTAGCAGCATCACATCTGCCCTCCACCATGTCTTGCACTAGGCGGAGGCAAGAATAAAATCTTGGCAATAACTTTGGCTACAGCATCAAGCGTTTATGCCCCTAATTGAAAGCACCATTGCCGGCACCTCGGAAGGAACGAAATCCAGAATAAACAATTTTCAGGTGTGAAAATCAACACCGAAATTGAAAGAATAACAATTGGGTTGCCATTGTCGGGATTTGCTACAGATATGGATATGGCAAAGTACCAATAGACCCTTGCCGCATCTGTTACCAATGGCCCGGTTTGGTCATTAATCATGCAGCATGTAGCTAGTTGATTATTTTTTGTTTTCGTTTTGTTTCTAAGACACCCGATCGAGAAAAGAACAATCATGTATTACGCTGTACAGGCGGTAGCCGAGCACCCCTGTAAATGTATAGCCAACCAAAGATCAAAAACCCCTCACCCACAACAAAGAAGCAATACGGCGAGACAGCTTTCGGTCTTTTGTTGTTTGTGTCATTGGCCAAATATGGCTAGAAAATAGGCGAAAAAATGGTGGAGACCTTAAACTCCCGAGTGCACGCTTAATTGGCTGCTATAATGGTTTACAGAACACAGCAGCCAACGAAGAAAGCCAAGCAGGCAGATAGGCAACCATTGAGTTGGTCGACCGGCTGGTAACAACGGCAACCACCTCGAAAATCACAAACTCTACAGCGCATCTAATTGGAATTGACCTAAGGTAGACGGATAGACGATGAAAAGGCCACAGCCAGCTGGATGGTTGGTGGCTGCCTACAGTTGATAGTTTCTACGTGCAAAGGTAACAGCTATATACAAAATTTGTGTAATGCATCACAAGAAGAGGGAAATTGCAACAACAGAATCCAATCTGATCATATGTCTTCCCCCCGCACATGCTCTTTGGTCATTTGCAAACTGTCAATAGACGCATTTGAGGTTATTCAACACAACATCATGGCAATGAATCCATACCGCAAGGGGTTAATGACATAGCACAATTTGCACAGGCATACTCTCTCAGAAGATGGCTGTAAGAATTTTGCATTTTTGCCACAATGGCATTTGATACTTGAACACCATCGAATTTTTTTCTTCTGACCTCAAAGCAAAAAAACTCCCAATTGCCTGGTTGTTCCCATTTGAAATGATTCGCTGCCCGTCATTCGTCTGGCACTGCCACAGCCAGAGCCACAAACGAAATGCCCAGTCCCAAAAGCCAGCAAATGGACTCAAGGCAAATCAGATCGTTTCGCATTAGCAGTGGCAGCAGTCGTCGATCGATCGAATGCTGTCCATATATTGCCGCCTATTGGCATTCCATCAATTGCGAACAAATTTACGTTCTAGTTACAGCAAACGAGGAACAATTTGGATGTTTGTTGTTGTTGTTGTTTTAAAAAAGCAATGTAGCATTTTCTTTAGAGATACACGGATACACGAAGGACGAATGTAGGACCACAACTACACGTACTCGAAATATTTTCACATTTGATGGAGAGTGTGACCATTGAGTATTTTGTTGCGTTTCTAGCTTAGAATAATCTTAAGAGGGTGTCGTTTGTCGTTTTCATATTCCGAATCAAATTTATCAGTTATTTTGATTTTCCAAGTCAACATTGGATTACAAACAAACAGCATTTTAAACGCAAATAATTAAAATTCAGTTTTGCACATCAGCTGATTATTTTCTTTCACGATGATCCTTGTGCCATTGATCTCAGCGTCGTCGCCATTTTTGTAGTTTTGGAAGCTTTAACTGTCCTCGAATATATATATCCACATTTTTTCCGCGTCAAATTAAATATTTTTTCTTGATTTTCCGACTTAGAATTGCGTAAGAAATAAAAATATTTTAAACCGAAAAAATTATTTTTTTTTTGCACATCAGTTGATTGTTTTCTAGTGATATCGGCCTTTTATTACCGAGTATTGTAATTGGTACAAAAAGTAATCGTCGTCGTCGCCACTTCGCAGGAATACCAAATGAATGACGAGACGACTTAAAAGCGACAGATGACAAAAAGCGACGGCGAGAGCGAGGACCGACTTCAGGAATAAGGGAGAAAATTTTTCAATTGGAGGAAACTTTCTTTTTGGGTACACAAAGCATTTTATATGAAGAAGTGCAAACTCGACGGATAACAAATATTCCACTGTTATTAATACCATGCTATTTTGATACGTTTTTCAATATTCTCTATAAAATAAATATACTAATAGAATCATGTCATTGCATTGGAATCAAATCGACCATCTTGACTCACAACTTGTGATCTGGAAATAATAACAATTCATATAGTAAATTTAACTTATTTTTATCGCAAACAATTTTTTGAGTTCAGTCAATGTTTAATACTCTTTTAGACAATTTCCGCATCTTAATGAAATTTTCCTTATCTAACCTAACCTAAGGTTATTACATTTTCCTTCATTTGAATTCCATTCATTTGAATCCAACCATCTTGCCACGAATGTTAATGGATTTCATATTAACTAAAATGGTTAATATGAAATCTAAGTAATAATATAAGAACTACATCTCAGAATGTTGTTGTTTTGAGACCCACGTGGTCCGATTAGTTTTGGTTTTTTTTATTCCCATTAAATAAAACTAAACATTTTCCAAATTGGACAAATTTGCAACAAAACAAAAAAAAAATAACTTTATTGGATGTGGAATAGTAATAAACACAGGTTCAAGTCTACGGTGAACTTGAAGATAGTTTTTTGGAGTATTTTTACCATTGACCACATTCTCAACGTTTTTGTAGCAATAGCGGACCCGTGATGATGTGAGCATGTGCACATTTTACACGCCAACTATAATAGACAGGTGTATAGCGAACCATTGTGCATAGCTCCCACTTTACAAGCATGCATTACAATACAGTGGAGCTGTGCATCCATGGGTTTTACATAGTTTTGACTTTAATTAATTGCAATCTAATGTGAAGTGAACACGCAGATAGGCATTTGTTGGCGCGAACTCTTCACAATTTCAGCTGCAAGAAGGGCAATTAAGTATTTTCACTTTTCCAGATGCGCTTCACTGGTTCGTGCGATGCTTTCTTTTATTTTTCTTTTGACGGTAACTTATTTACTTTGTTCAAGCTTCAAATGAGCTTTTGTTTTGCCGTTACGATGTTCATCAATAAAAGAGGTCCAGTTTCATACGTCTATGTATTATTATGCAGTTGGACTAGCCCATTATAGGATTAATCAAGGGAAATGTCATCGAATAGAATTTTGGATTGCTTATATGTTACATGTGCAGCAATCTTAGGGGAGTGGTCAATGAGCACCCATTCGTTCCCAATATATTTGATGGGATGCAAATGCAAGTCCTGGTAAATATTATTTGTAGTCTTTAAGGTTATTAATTAGTGTGGAAGCGTAAAGAAACAAAATCTTAGCTTAAACCTATGTCATCCAACAGCCTTTCACGTGACTATTCGATCACTAAGTCGCACAGATATGAACAGTTGGAAAAATGATCCACGGACTTGGCAGCAGGCAATTCTAAGTGCTGGGGACACGTTATTGCCTTCCTGTCATGTTTGTCTGGTCAACCGTGTGTTTATGTGTGTTTGTAAGCATTCATCCGCCCTGGAAGAATGCATTTAACGCTCGACATTTATAAATTGAATTCAATTTATTCGTTTCCAAAACTCACACAAAGAAACAAGCATTCTGCTTGGGAAATTCTCCAAGGTATTGTAAAACATACACGTACTTCGTTCTTATTTATTTTTTGCTCCATACCTTCATCAGATGAATGGGTAGTGAGGCCACAAAATATGGCTGGCCGGTCCACACACACACATGATCACCTCGCATTTTTGTCTGTGCAGTTGTGTCAGGAGTTTAGGGTGGAGGAAATACTGTCATGAAAAATTGCGACAAATTACTGAGTAGCACGCAAAAAAATTGCCTTCAGTTTCAATAGTCAATTATTCTTCATTTCACATTGAGATTGCTATTGGAAATTAATCGTCCTCTATCCGCTGGTCACTGGATGCTCAGTCATCATAGTGGCTTTTGGAAACAGATTTGGTAGTGCAAATCTATTCCACAAATCCATCACTGCCACATACCACAAGACAGAACCTTTTCGATACACACGAGTTGCGATTACAGAAACGAAGTAAATATTTACAAGTTCCCAAGATGTTAAAGACGAATGGAATACTCCAGAGCCAAAGCTACAGTGGATTCCCAAAAAAATAACATTATAATATATGGATTTGATGGGACTAAAAACACCTAAGTAGATTTGAAGGACTTTATTGCATGGGATGATATTTTTTCTTACCAGCTATATTAATTAGTTTTCATATTCCATAGTGGAAAAAAATAAACCCTCAAAAAAATCGCTTATATATTATTGGATACTGCCGAAACATTAATATGTTTGTTTTATGTGAACATATTATATGTTTGGAAGCAATTTGAGCCCACAAATATTATATGCTTGCAAGAATTTTCCCCAAAGAAGATTGTGCTCATTTCCTCACATAATTTTCACTTCCACGATTTTTTTTAGTTCTTGGCACCTTTTTCTGTAATACAAATAATGTTGAAAAAATTATTAAATTTTATAAATTTTCCTTTCGCCTGGACGGAGAACCGAACCGAGGACCATACAGTGTGTAAGCCAACACACTATCCACTGGGCTACGTAGCTGTTATAGTCACCAGTAGACAATTATCGTTATAAATTACGTTTATATAGCATAGTTTGCAGCGCCCACGACCCCATGCAAACATAACATTATTTAACAGAAACATACATTTGTTGGCCACGTGGAGCAGTGGTTAGCATGTCTGCCTTGCATGCAAAGGGTCGTGGGTTCAATCCCTGCTCCGACCGAACACCATTTTTTTTTAATTTACACATTTATTTATACATTTATTATTAAAGATATACAGTCAGAAACAGTGCTTGATATAAACGAAATGGACTGAGCTTTTGGATAAAATATTATTTTTTATTGCAAAAATAACAATTTTGTAACAAAACACTGTTTTTGGTATAATAGTTTGAAATTTGGAAGGCATTCAAAAACTCTTAACAAAAGAAGAACGTGGAGTAGAGTATAAACATACATAAATAATTTTATAATATACACATAAATTTATTTAGGCGTGAACAGTTTTTTACTAGCATTTAACACAATTTTAAATGCATTTAAAATTTATTGTGTTTTGTACTTAATTTCATTTTTACTTTTAAGGCCGATATTAAGTTGCCATTATCGCTCTAAAATGACCCTGTTTTGTCTTTTACTTTTCTTTAAGAATTCATTTTAAAGAAAATAAACTTTTTCAATTGTTTTAGCTGCAAAACTCGAACTTAATGCCCGCTTTTACATTTGAAGGTGTCCGTCAACTCCTCTTGAACTACTTATTAATAAAGAGGAACTAAAGTTTATTTTTACTGTTTAATTTTTCACTATTTCCTCCTTTTTTCATTTTACTGTCCCACCTCTAAAAAGAGTATAGTGCCCTTTCGTTATTTTTATGAAGATCCATTTGTAACTTATGTATATTTTCCACCGTTTTTTTTTAATTTCCTTTGCCTGAATATTTTGACTTACTCCTCGTACGTTCCGATTTCTTTAAACGAACCAAGAAAAAAATTGTGCCCATAATGCCAAAAGGATAAACAAACCACACATATATAAAATGGTGCTCTCAAGGCGAAAACACATGCTGTTTTTTTTCTTTACTTCGAATACTCATTCTAATATTCAAATTAAATAATATTTAGACTTAAGCGTATCAAATTTTTGGCCTTATCATAAAACAGATTTTCGAAACAACATACAAGCGGTTTCACAGAAATTGCTCTCTTTTGATTCTCTCGCTGTGTTATGTTGATATCTTTCCTCAACCCTACCGGTTTCCACCTCTATTTCTTTCTCTATACTCTCTCTTTGTCGCTCTCTGAATAAAATATCACAACATATGATTACTCGAAATTTGTAAATTTATATACAGTATGTCAAGAAAGTGTTTTGACAATAGGATAAAAATTATGTTTTGTTCCAAAATTAAATATAATTTAATTTTTAAAAATATTTTATTATCTATTTTGCAAAGTATACATATTTTATTTTTCTCAAAACGAATTAACAACTCGATTTTTACTTCAATTATTTCTGGAACTTGAAATATTTGGCAATGTCAAAAGACTTTCTTGACATACTGTATGTGTACATTCACACATATTATTTTTATGAAACATTCATGCCCCAAACATAATATAGTCTAACATATTAACATATGTGTTCCAAACGTTTAGTGCTAGTTTAAGAACATTACATGTTTGCACAAATAACTTTTTGAAAGAATTAAAATTGTGACAGATACTTCCTTCTTCATATTTGAAGTCTCCACCTATTTTTCAGAATATTTTATATGTCTTACTGCAAAAATTTTACAAATATCTGATATTTTTTTATTGTCCACTGGGGTGTGGAAATTAAATCCAAAATTAAATTTTAGAGAAACTCTGGTCTCAAACTCATACTTTTTTCCTTCGGATGGGAATAAAAAGAACTAAGAAGATTGGAAGGACATTATTGCATGGAAGTTTCTCTACATAAATTAATTTTCCTATTCCATAACGTTTTGAAAGAATTAAAATTGGGACAGCTACTTCCTTCTTGATATTTAGAGTCTCCGCATATTTTATATGTATGCGGAGACTCTAATGTATTCTTCAGCATATTTTATATGTCTAACGGCAGATCTGATATTTTATTTTTATCCACAGGGGTGAGAAATTTAAATCCGAAATTAAAAAAACACCGGCCCACCGGTTTTTATCACTCTAAACAAGACTCTAAGCGTAATTGTTAGAAGACAATGTGAATTACTTTACACATTTGGTTTGGTGAATTGTAGTGAGACTCCACTGTAGACTTTGGGACGACGTGTATATATAACAGCCCATCTATATGATCTTTTTGCGACCGTTCGTGGGGTCCCTCCCTCCTCATATATGTAGAAGTTTTCATATATGTTTTTGTTTTTTGTTTTATTAAAATGTCCAGAAAAAAATTGGAAATGAAATGCGACAAGCATGTTGCATGTGACTTGAAGAGTGCGTCGTCCATGTACATGACATGGCCAGTTGAAATTCATATGAACCTAACACTACTTTGTGAACATTTTGAATAATAATATTTAAATTGTGCTCCTCTAAACTGTCATTCATTCTATTTGTGTTGTTTGGAATAGATCAAAATTTTTAGCTTGTGGGTCTTAGGCTCTTTTGAATCTTACCTAGATTGGTAAATATGTCTGAATGAAAACTTAACATCTTGTGGAAAAGTTCAAATAGACGGTTAAGACGACTAGTTAACCTTGAAGTTTTTCCTTTTGTGTCTGGTCTCCCTGTACAGGGCCACATACACAAATCCATCCATCCATCCATTGGTAAAGTACGCCCAGAATTTGCCAATGTTTTCAGCTACAACTGAGGTTTAAGATGGCACAGAAGGGGTCGCTCTCTGGGACATATATCCTTCTAGTTTATAGGTTTGTGTTAAGATCTATGCTAAGTAATGCGTTCATGGCTAGATGAATGACACTTCATCTGTCTCAGGCAACTACTTCTCGTGTCCTGTGTATTTGTTGGTGCTATTCACCGACATCAGTAGTTGTGGGTACTATACACGGTCATTTTTTGGTAACAAAGGAAGAATGGAATGTAATGAAACATCGTTTGCATCTTAAACATCGAATGTGACGGGCATTAGTTCACTTTATGCCTTTGCATTACGATTGGGACAAACCCATTTGAGCGAAGTGATTTTGACAATTAAAAATGGAATTCAAAATTTTGAAATAACCTACCAAACTCACCTAAACGGTAACCTCTTTAGCTGTTTAAGGTTACTAGTAGAGAAAATTCCAATCGGGTAAAGATTTTTTTTCATAGGAAAGGTTCATACTTTTATTCCAGTTTCAAATATAGTATAAAATATGGGGTGACATCATAGGATATGGTGAGTAAACACTACTTCAATGATAAAACAAGTAAGGAAAGTCTAAAGTCGGGCGGGGCCGACTATATTATACCCTGCACCACTTTGTAGATCTAAATTTTCGATACCATATCACATTCGTCACATTGGCAACACATTGGGGCTATATATAAAGGTTTGTCCCAAATACATACATTTAAATATCACTCGATCTGGACAGAATTTGATAGACTTCTACAAAATCTATAGACTCAAAATTTAAGTCGGCTATTGCACTAGGGTGGAACACAATGTTAGTAAAAAAATAGGGGAAACATTTAAATCTGAAGCAATTTTAATGAAACTTCGCAAAAGTTTATTTATGATTTATCGCTCGATATATATGTATTAGAAGTTTAGGAAAATTAGAGTCATTTTTACAACTTTTCGAGTAAGCAGTGGCGATTTTACAAGGAAAATGTTGGTATTTTGACCATTTTTGTCGAAATCAGAAAAACATATATATGAGAGCTATATCTAAATCTGAACCGATTTCAACCAAATTTGGCACGCATAGCAACAATGCTAATTCTACTCCCTGTGCAAAATTTCAACTAAATCGGAGTTAAAAATTGGCCTCTGTGGTCATATGAGTGTAAATCGGGCGAAAGCTATATATGGGAGATATATCTAAATCTGAACCGATTTCAACCAAATTTGGCACGCATAGCTACAATGCTAATTCTACTCCCTGTGCAAAATTTCAACTAAATCGGAGCAAAAAATTTGCCTCTGTGGTCATATGAGTGTAAATCGGCCGAAAGCTATATATTGGAGCTATATCTAAATCTGAACCGATTTCAACCAAATTTGGCACGCATAACTACAATGCTAATTCTACTCCCTGTGCAAAATTTCAACTAAATCGGAGCGAAAAAATGGCCTCTATGGTCATATGAGTGTAAATCGGGCGAGAGCTATATATGGGAGCTATATCTAAATCTGAACCGATTTCAACCAAATTTGGCACGCATAGCAACAATGCTAATTCTACTCCCTGTGCAAAATGTCAACCTAATTAGGGTAAAACTCTGGCTTCTGGGACCGTATTAGTCCATATCGGGCGAAAGATATATATGGGAGCTATATCTAAATCTGAACCGATTTCAATAAAATTTGGCACACTTGACTATAGTACTAATTGTTCTTCTTGTGCAAAATTTTAAGCAAATTAGGGTAAAACTCTGGCTTCTGGGGCCATCTAAGTCCATATCGGGCGAAATATATATATGGGAGCTATATCTAAATCTGAACCGATTTCTTCCAAAATCAATAGGGATCTATTCTGAGCCAAAACACATACTTGTGCCAAATTTGAAGTCGATTGGACTAAAACTGCGACCTAGACTTTGATTAAAAAAATGTGTTCACGGACAGACGGACATGGCTATATCGACTCAGGAGCCTACCCTGAGCATTTTTGCCAAAGACACCATGTGTCTATCTCGTCTCCTTCTGGGTGTTGCAAACATATGCACTAACTTATAATACCCTGTTCCACAGTGTGGAGCAGGGTATAAAAATACACTTTCTACGAAATTGTAATATTTTTGTTTGCGATGACAATGTTTGATTATTGTTTCAAAGTCAATTTTTTGTGATCTTCAATCGAGTCAAATCGACTTTAAAACGAAAAATCGAGTTTTTGTTGTGACCAAAATCAACATCAAAATCGGAAAGTTGAAGAGGGAATGTGTTATAGCTTATGTATGCTGTAAATTAATCAAAAATCCGAGCGTACTACCGTCAAAAACTGACTTGTTTAAAATGAAAATTAGAATACAATCCCTACTTCTTCCCTCTTCTGAAATTTTCGTGAGAAGTACTTATGTATTCACTGCTACGTATTCTAAAAAAAAATATTTTTGAGAGAATTTGGGTAAAGCTAAAAATAAGGAGTGGGGAAATTGTATACAGAAAAAAAATCCGTTACTAAACTAACGCTAAATTTAACTTATTTTTAGTGCAAAAAATATTTTTTTGTACTTAATTTTATATTTTTTTCGTAAGTGTCCAATGAAATTTTTCTTCTTTTAAGGCCGGTACTCTGTTTGTTGTTGCGAAAATATATTTTGAAGGAAAAACAGCCATATTGGAACTTTTTCGCGTTTGTTTCAACGAAATGTATTGACAACATCGCAAAATGTCACGAAATGATTACATATACATAGGCAACTAGTGGCTCGATTTACACACACACGCATACATAATAATTAAATTGAAAAAGAAGAAGCAGAAATTATTTTACAAATAACTTTGGATTTAAAAAATCGAATTTTACACAGCTTCATTTTATTTTTTGGAACATAGCAATTAATTCTTGTGATTCCATTCATTGCTACCCTGGTACTATAGTACATCATTGCAACATCAATTGCTGTGCTCCTTTTGTTAACATTTTGTTTTATGTTTATTATCCCGATGCCCGGTACAAATGAAACGATTGTAAAATATAATTCACCAAATAAAGCTTTTATTTTGTTAACATTTGTGTTTAAATTTCATGTTTTATACATTATTTATGTTCTACAATATAGTAGTGAGCGGCTAGATCTTGGTTGCTAGTTTATTACGGAAATACAACTCCATGTTATACTTTGTTTTATCAATCGACCAGATTACATTTTTAAATAATAAGCCGATCCACTTTTGCATTATAAATTCACAAAAATCAATTTAATAAATAAATTATTTCTTAATTCATATTGCAAATGGCGCCATGTTATGAAAATACTGACTTATCGATTTACGTCAGTTTTTCAACTCGAAAAAAAAAAAACTAAGTATCACAAATGGAAAAAATTTCGCTAGTTTTTCGCATTTTTTGGTTTTGTATGGAGTTTCAACGCGAAAACAGAACAGAGTACCGGCCTTTACGTATGTCACAACATTCACTTTTTCTTCTATGAGAGGGTGTAATTTCGTGAGCTGCAGTTAAAATTACACCAGGGCATTACATTTTCCTGGTTCTATTAGTTGTGTTCCTTTACGTACTACTAGTTACTACTTTTACTAGTTTTTACTAGAAACCGTTCCTCAACCCCAAAAAATAGTAAAAGTAGTAAACAGTTTTAAGAGAACAATGTCAAAATGCATGTCTCTTTTAAAATTTTTTTACTACAAGTTACTCGACAAATTTTTTCGAGTAAAGGTTGTAGATATGTCATGACAAAATTAATTATTTGTTTTCAAATTTTCGAAACTAAAGTAGTTCCAAATCGCTTTTTTTGGAAATAATTCTGTAACTTTTTAATGGATTAAGATATCATCATTATTTTTTCTTTGTGCCAAAGCTGAAATGTTTTTCTCTATATTTAGAGGTTTGTAGGTCCCTAGTGGATTCACGGGCTGGTCTATAGACGTTGGAAGTTGGACACCTCGGATGTATGAAATTTAGTGTTACTTGGCAAACGCGCAATTATGCACCGATTTTCATGATTTTTGCTTTGCTGGATAGAACTACCATAAAAAGATTGTGTATGTGTGCGAATATATCTACTATTTGCGAGATAGGGCCTTACAATTTATTTTTTTGCAAAATTTGAACAAAGTGGGGTCTGTATTTTGAGTCTAGAAGGACTACATTCCTTATAAAATTCTACGTATTCTGGAGGAAAATTTTGTGCACCTTTGTGCTTTAGATTTAACGTGTAGACTCCACAATTTGGAATTTCAAAACAATGCCGAACCAATACCACTTGTTTCGAAAAAAAGTACCAAAACATTGACCGACTCACACCAAATTCGGCACACCCTTTAATGGACCAAAAGTACATCTACGTTTTGAATTTCATGCAAATCGGACAAAAGTTTTAATGTCTATGCCATGAAGACCCCAATTGGGGGGTCGGTCCATATGGAAGCAAAATCGAAACTTAGGCCGAAGTAGTTCCATCTTCAAAATTGACCTGCATGTAGAAGAAAAACGTGTCTGGTAAAATATCAGCACTATAGGTTCATTATTGAAGGAAGTAGCCTGATTACAACAGATAGCCAGACAGAGAGACATCGTCTTATAATTTCTCCCTGATCAAGACTATATATACTTTCTATAGTCAGAATTCGTTATTTGTAGATACTTATAAGATACTGATAATATGCGCTATTACTCTACTTTATGGCCCAGAAGCCAGAGTTTTACTTTGATTAAAAATTTTGCAAAAGGAGTACTTTTTATAACAAAGTAAAAACCATAGCTTCTTTCTATCGTAATAAGGATTTCAAAGTTTCCTGCAAAAAATCTGTCATTTGTCAAAAAAATTTCGATATAAAAGCATTTAATTTACCTACATGTTTTAAAAATATTTATTCAAATCACAATGCTTTTAGTGTCGTTCATTAATAAAGCTACAATCGTGCAATGTTGTCAGCCTTTCTTTAGCAATGGCAACCCAATTCGGACGAAGTGATATTTTTCCCCAATCAATTGATTTTCTATTGTTTTGCTAAATTTAAAATTAGGGATTTGATTAAAAGCACATCTCATTGTCCATTGGATGCCATAAAAATACTTCGTGGCTTTCACTAAGTGGCACTCATATTAGCCTGACCGTGTTAGTAACAGTGGTTAGCCAGTTGCACCAGTTGAGTTAGTGGTTATATTTCTCATAACGATGAGCTTCCATTAGAACAAAACCATGGAAAAAAATACACGTTTTCCCCTGTCACCGCATTCGTCAGTGGTTATGCAATAAAGGGGGCCTTAAGACAGCAATGTAGCGACCCTAACGGCAATTTTTGTAAAAATGCGTTTACGCATCCGCTATAAAATTGGCGACGCATTTATGCAAGCCATGCTCCTGTCGTCTACATGCCATGGTCGTGGAAAATCCCAGCTATTAGTATGAATTGTTTGCTGCAACCCCACTAATGGTGAGGTCTGTTTTCGTTGCTGATGGGTACGAGGACTGGTCTAACAACTCTCTTCAGGAACACACTTTTTCCTGCTTGTATCCATTCAGAACCAGTTGACAATTAGTGGTGCAGCACTTGGTAGACATCTTCCATTTGGAGCTGCCAAATCAACCCAGTCATGGCCAGCATTTGTGAATAGCTCCATTGGATCAGTTTATAGTGCGTGACAGGAGTAGAGAATAAACGTTGTGTCAGTCAGCGGGTGGAACGAGGTGATATGCAAACCAGAACAGTTTACCGTAACACATCTAACTGTATATCATCATCATCTTCCTAGTCGGAATATTAGTAAGTATGATTACCACTAACTTTCTGTGTCATGTCCCAAACAATTTATCCAAGACCATGCTCCAAATGCAATGCAGAGCCACAGTAAATATCCCTGATTATTTTTACACATTCTTTTGGATTAGCTGTAAGTGGCAACGTGTAATAGACTGGCTGGGTTTCAACTGGAAATATAGAATGGACATATTTTTCACTCTCGGTGTCATGGAAAGCATGACAACAGCAAATAGACCTAAACGGGAGTTATGCGGAAATCTATTTTTTATTTCATCGAAAATCTATCAATTCTGAGTCCAGCCACATATAGCCATTGTTGGGATTGATAGAATTCATAGCTGACACATTGCGATATACACAAGCTATTTCTTTAGAAGTATCTGGGTGGAGAAAAAGCAAAAGTGGTTTTTAGGCAGTTCTCAATCCATTGTCGGCTTATGTAACCATATAAGTATGCCCACAGATCTACACCCAGGCACCCTCCCAACCAAAGAAAAGCCCTGTAACCAGTTGGCCGTGATATGCATATGCAAATTGTTGAGCTTGCTTCTTACCACGCACATAAATCCTGTTGGTTTTTATCTTTCAATTCACTTTTTCCGAAAAATGCTATAATTCTTCGGTAGAAATCACATTGGTGTGTCTCCCATGCTACTCGCTCGTCATAATTCACAAAGACATTTGCTGCTGAAAACAAATCCTAATTGCCAACAACAAAGCCAATCTCAGTGCACTTTTTTATGAACGTCCAGTAGCTGGCTGACCAAAAAAGCTTTAAACAACACAATTGCTTGGGAGGGATGGTACCCGATGGTCACTGAAAATGTATGATTTAACATTGGTTTTTTGTTTGATGGTAAAGCCGATGATCAAATGCGACACTTTTGAGATATCTAATCCCAAGACTTGAAATCCTTTTCCTTCTGCCAGAGCACTGGATCTATTTGCGCTACTTAGTGTTCATTCCCAACGTACGAGTATCTCACATTAAGAAATAGTTGCTGCGGAAATACTTCAAATTTTGTCAGCTCTTCAAAACTAAGAAGCAAAGTTTTCTGTGAAAATGCATTTCTGTGTCTCTTTACCTATTGCCACAAAATGATAGACCCTTTTTAAGCCAGTTACAGACAGGGCGTGGGTTTTTCAATTTTTTTTTTCGTGAGTTTCACCATTCCTTCCCTCCTGTCAAAGATACATACATAAGAATTGAGTCTTTGGCATAGTTTGATTTAAAAAGAAGAAAAAACAAAACGAATGTTGTTGTGTCGTATGTAAAAACAAGTAAGAAAAGTCTAAAGTCGGGCGGGCCGACTATATTATACCTTGCACCACTTTGTAGATCTAAATTTCCGATACCATATCAGATCCGTCAAATGTGTTGGGTGCTATATATAAAGGTTTGTCCCAAATACATACATTTAAATATCACTCGATTTGGAAGAATTTGATAGACTTTTACAAAATCTATAGACTCAAAATTTAAGTTGGCTAATGTACTGGGGTGGAACACAATTTTAGTAAAAAAATATGGGAAACATTTAAATCTGAAGCAATTTTAAGGAAACTTCGCAAAAGTTTATTTATGATTTATCGCTCGATATATATGTATTAGAAGTTTAGGAAAATTAGTGTCATTTTTACAACTTTTCGACTAAGCAGTGGCGATTTAACAAGGAAAATGTTGGTATTTTGACCATTTTTGTCGAAATCAGAAAAACATATATATGGGAGCTATATCTAAATCTGAACCGATGTCAACCAAATTTGGCACGCATAGCTACAATGCTAATTCTACTCCCTGTGCAAAATTTCAACTAAATCGGAGTTAAAAATTGCCTCTGTGGGCAAATTTGGTTGAAATCGGTTCAGATTTGGATATATCTCCCATATATAACTTTCGCCCGATTTACACTCATATGACCACAGACATATGAGTGTAAATCGGGCGAAAGTTATATATGGGAGATATATCCAAATCTGAACCGATTTCAACCAAATTTGGCACGCATAGTTACAATGCTAATTCTACTCCCTATGCAAAACTTCAACTAAATCGGAGCAAAAAATTTGCCTCTGTGGGCAAATGAGTGTAAATCGGGCGAAAGCTATATATGGGAGCTATATCTAAATCTGAACCGATTTGGCTGATGTTTTGCAAGTTTTTCGAGACTCATAAAATATACGGATGTACGGAATTTGAGGAAGATCGGTTGATATATACGCCAATTATGACCAGATCGGCGAAAAATATATATGGGAGCTATATCTAAATCTGAACCGATTTTTCCAAAATCAATAGGGATCGTATTTGAGCTAGGTACAACGTACATTTGAATTTAAAAAAAATGTGCAAATTTGAATAAATTATGGAATTAGTTTCTTCGTAGATTTTTTTTGTGACAATAAGATTTTCCCTTCAAAATTCGTGTTTTTATGAAAACCGTTTTCAAAATATACAGTCGGCCGGTTTTAGAAAAAAGTCCGATTTTTTAAAACCAAGAAAAATCGACTTTCAAAAAGCCCGGGTTTTTTATCACTCTAATCACAATCTAAAAAAATAATACTGTTCCATATAAAAGCCACAATCTAAAATGTTATGATTATTGAGAAAATATTTTCTCAGTAAAAATTAAAAGAACATGGTCAACCATTCGTATACAACCACTTGCAAACCAGAGTTGTATAAAACAGAATTACTTGATGTTTTGTTCAATAAAATTCGTATTCAAAAAAAGCACTTGAACCTTACTCAATTACTTAGTTTAAAAACATCGGCTTCGTCTTCATCAGT
Source organism: Haematobia irritans (assembly GCF_050003625.1). NCBI lineage: Eukaryota > Metazoa > Arthropoda > Insecta > Diptera > Muscidae > Haematobia > Haematobia irritans. The sequence continues at coordinate 695,221 of NC_134400.1, forward strand.
AGGACAAACGTAATTGCATACTTTATGAGGACTGGTGGATTGGTACATATTCCTCATTCAAATGGAAGTACTTATGCTAGGATACACATACTCGCGCGACACATTCATTAGTGAGCTCGGAAGATAAATGTCAAGTCATTAAGCTAAAGTTTTTCTTCGCTTTTCTTACGATGACATCAGGTACTGAAGAACAAGGGTATATGTGTGTATGCATACTTATAACGCCTTTAGACGATAACTCAAAAGGTAATTGATCACTTGGGAAGGAGAAGTGTATGACAGCAGAACATGTCAAATGGTTTGAGTTTGAAAGATGGACATCCCGCAGAATAAATAGACAGATAGCCAGAAGGAAGGAAGGACGGTTTGTATACAAAGTACACATCACCAGCCAGAAATACTTTTGCAATATCGCACAGGGACATCAGATTTGTCTACAGGCTATGGTTATGAGACGGGGGAACAGAGGCACAGAGTGATGCGATGAACCAAGATATAACTAGAAATAACCTTAGACAGGAAGAAGATAGAAAGTAAGACTCGTTAGGATGATATCCAGAAATCACATATAACTGAGGAACTGATCACTGATGACCAAGGCATTACTATTGCTGTGTGTGCCTTTGTTTATCTCTTTTTGGATAGAAGATAGGTGGATAACAACAATGCAACAAACATTTCACGCTGAGCTGTCATTGGCAAAATAAATGACGCCGCTCTGAATGACATGACAACTCCACTTCAGTCTGCGAATAAACGTTTGCCGCCACCAAACGGAATCACAATCACAAAGGGTTCTAGGCGGTGAAACATTCGCATCTCGATACACATGCCAACAGTACTTAATTTCATACACCTCCGCCCGCTCCCTCACATTGACCCCACTCTTACCTAATAGGTATACATGTGTCTGTCGTACCAAACAATCTAACACTGATTGACTTGTGATACCTAAGCGACTCTAATTGAGTGTCAATTTACCCAATAACCAAGCCAAATATAGGAAAGAGTAATGTGAGTACTGCAAGACAGTGTCTCCTTACAAGAATTTCAATTTTATTTCATTTCCAGGTTGCGTTGCAATCTCCAATGACTAGCTGACTGGATAACCACATTGACGCTCCAATACAGGAACAGTGATATGATGGCATTTTCTACTACTCTCTGAGTAGAATGGTCAGCATTTCCAGTCGTATTTAATTAATGCATTTTTTGAGTACTCGCGCATTCTAGAGAACCTTGCTGATTTTCCAATTTTCTTGCTGTTATCGATGTTGGGGCACAGTTCATTCAGGAAGCTATTTATATACCTAAAGCCATCATATGGGAGTACCTGTGGTGACGGGGAAGTACGCACTAACCTCCTGGGGGATACACATTGACGTTCGTCTGTGATAGTTCGTAGTTATTGACTAATGTCGCCATTGTCGCCTCATTGCCATGGCGACCATCATTTTTAACCACTGCTGATCATCGCTCCCGCTATGGTAGTGTCTTTATATGGTTATTCGTCCATTGAATTGGCATATACATAATTTGCGGTATTGCTATGATATGCGAGGCGCTTAGAATTAAATACACGACATAGTCAGCACGGTGGACGCATATTTCGACTGCATATGGACTAAATCAGTTTAATGGATGTGAATAAATTCTACGAATATCCGAATTCAATGCTTCCTTACATAGGGATATAAATTTGTATTGGAATTCATTTTTGTAACCAAAGAAGAGTATTTCCATTTCCTTTTCGCATGATGTTTATTTGGAAGAGTGTATAGTTTTGTGATAAACTTTTATTCTTTTACAGGATCTAAAAACAATTTCATAAAGACTAAGTCAACCAAAGTTCTTTTCTGGTCAATTGCAACTTCGTTCACATCTTTCTCACTTCCACGAGGTATAGTGGCAGCCCGATATTTCAGACTCACTTAAACTATTCAGTCCATTGTGATACGACAGTAGTGAACTTCTGTAATAGAAACAGTGTAGAAGAGAATATTCGATTTTATAAGTTTTACCTTTCGCCTGCACGGGGAATCGGACCATACAATTTGTAAGCCAACACACTATCCTCTGGGCTACGTAGATGTGATTGTGATAAACAGACAATTATCGCTATAGCCATCAACACAAGGCACGCTTGTGCGCGCCAATGAGCCGATTAAAGAAACTTTAATTAACAGAAATATGCCTTTAATTGGCCACCGCGTATCAATGGTTAGCATGCCCACCTTGCATACCAAGGATCGTGGGTTCAATCTCTGCTTCGACCGAACATCAAAAAGTTTTTTTTTTACATAAATTCCAAATATGTTCGGAAGATTGCGAAAAGATGTTTGACATTACATACTACGATATTAAATTTTTACTATGAAACTCCAAAATGTTTGTTTGTTTGTTTATTCATTCAATATAATACAAAGGCCTAGTGGCCCATATAGTGTATTACACAGTAATAGATCATAACCATAGGCTACAGAAAAAAAACTTTAAAATTAAAATCCTTACAACTAAATAAATACACATCACAACCAGTTTCCCAAATCTAATACACTGAAATAATAATTCAAGTAGTACAAAAAATTACAAATAACTAGTAAATAACCCCGTGTTAGCAACAAAAACTAAAGAACAGCGATGAAATAGTCAGTCAAGCGAAAAAAGAAAGATTTTTAGACATCAGGCATTAAAATACTCATAAAGTTTCAGTCGAAAGACATTATTACATTGAGAGAAAATACGTAAAGAATAGGGCAACACACTCCAGCACCGAGCAATCCTGACAACAAAAGACCTCATGTAAACAGAATTCCTCACAAGAGGAATGAGTAATTGAGGATTTCTCGTAGATCTACTGAATGAAAAGCACTCATACAATGCTAATGTGTCTTATTAAAAATTTAAAGTCAGAAAAGAACAGTGTTTGATATAAACGAAATGTGCTTTTGGATCAAAAATGATTTTTTTATTGCAAAAATAAAAATTTTGTTACAAAAAAATTCGAAGAAATTCCAAAAAATCTAATAAAAGAAAAACGTTTTCGCTACACGTTTTCAAAACGTTTTGTTTCTTTGTGTGTAGTTTTGGGAATAGTACGAAAATTCTGTTTTTGTGTTACTTTTAATGAAAGTCATTGAACTTGAGCTAATAAAATTTTGAGACATACTTGAGATAAGGAAAATTAAAAAAGTAAACAAAAAAATAATAACTACAAACAAATAAAAATAAGTTAAATTTAGCAGTACGTTAACTACGGACTTTGATCTGTGTATCATGCGACCAGCACAATGTGCTCCTTTGGGGTACACTTTGGCCACACAAAATACCAAGCACTATCGTTCCGATTTTTAATTTTTATTTCATACTAAACGAAGTTTCTTATAAGTTTCAGTTTTTGTCAAAACCAAATCTTTTTTACCATGTTTACGACGTTTCTGACGTATAGGAAAATACGTTGTAAAGGTATTCCAAATACGGTTTATGGTTTTGTGTGATCAGCAACTTATCAAGCCGATTACTCTCACTTTTGGCCACCTAGTTGTCGGACTTAAGTGCTTAGACTCTGGATCTATGATAGTGTGTGTGTGTGTTAGTCTTTTGAAGAAATCCGATAGCTGGCGACCCAAAATAAAGATCAATCTCACATTACTTCAAAGTTTATTATTCCTTAGAGATACCCTTCTGCAAATGGTCATTGGTAGTTGTGGTTATTGTTGTTGCTTTTGTTCTGAGGGATGCTGTTTCAAAGAACTCTAGTCACGTTTTCCCCCTTTTCGCCTTCGTCATAGTGTTAACGCTTAAATAGGAAAAGCAGGCAACAACGATAAAGCGCTGCACAATCAACATAAGGACCAGTAACGAAAATGTTTTTTTCTTGAACAACAAAACCATCAACGCTTCCACAATGTGCTTTTATGCTCTTTAAGCAGTGTTAGCTAAAACAGAAAAAAGAGCAGAGTAAACTTTTACGTGCAATTTCATTTTATACCCTTCCCAATGTCCTGTCCTAACTTCTACTGCCATTTCGTGGATGCTTTCCTCGTGCTCTTTGGGCAAATGGTAAATTTTCGGTATATGACTTTTATGATATTCATTTGACAGAAAAGCGATAAAATTATTTTGGTTATGTTCGGGGATACAGTCTGGGCTATTTGCCATTGGGAATTGTGAGCTGCATCTTCAACGACTGTAGGGTAGCTTAAGCGAAACCTACTCTGTAGACTGGGTATTACTACTGGGGGCGGTGGAAGTGAGGCTTATGATGGCGGTGTTGGTTTTACTGATCGTGGTATGACAGAGATGTTCCTATTCCTAGATGATGATGCGATGATTTTTAATGTCCATGGGAGAATTGAATTGAGAGTAAATTGATGCCCTTTATTTTTTTGCACGATCTTTAGCCCCATAGAACTGCCATAAATATCTTTTGGGTTTATATGCTCGTTTTGATAGGTCTTTTAGGATATTTTGATTTCGTTGGCATTGTATTTGAGTGGTAGAGGTTTCTTTCTTGGTTCGATGATCAGTAACCAGTTCCATAAATATTAAGTGCTTTAAACTCCAAGAATTTTAATTGGAAATATTTTTATTACCTACCCCAACCATTGCTACGTATGCTAGACCTCAGGTCTATTCTGGCCATTGGAAAAGGGAGTGGGATTTTTCATTTATTTGTTTATCATTGCCTCTATCAGAGGACAAACGCCGGATCTAGCAATTACTACTCAAATTTCTTTCTTTTTGCAATGTAAGACGACACTGATAATAAACTTTAATTAACAATGATCCTACGTAAAATACCACTTTTTTATGCGAATAAAGTTCACTTTTTACACGATGAACGAAAGCACGCTAAACCTAAATTTAAATTGAGCTGTATAGTATAATTTCTCGTATATGTATTTGTGCGGAATTGCATAGTACTATGTAGAATTTATAATACACGTCCTGAAAAAGTGTATCAATTTGTAGTACGAAGCCTTTCGTTTTCCGCATTGTCATTTTGCCAAAGATTATTTGACGATCGTTACATGACTATCATTTACCATAAATGTCTTCAATAAAATGTGTGAGCTAATTTCAATGTTTGATACACGTCTCAAGGGCCCTTGTGTGGGTACGTCTCTCCTCTTTGTTTACTTGTTTGTGGCGCCAAGGTGTAGCATAATTAATTACACCAATTTTCCCCACTGTAGTTTTAATTCGATGCTAATTGAAATTGATGGGACCATGCGTGGCTCAGTGTCTTACCCAATTATGATTGATTATGAATTTAGCTTAGGTGTACATTGGTGAAACACATGCGAACCCTTCGATCTCTCGCATACTTTGTGTGATTTTGTTAACAAACTTTGCTTTGTCTTGTTCGATTAAAATTTCAATGTATTGTATCGAACATAAACTATTTATCTCCTAAGGAGTAATAACGAAAAAAGATTGGAAATCATTTGTAAAGTTTATTTAGCATTATAAAGGTAACATTAATTGAATTGCTCTCTTTTCTTTTTGTTTTCAATTTGCAAAAACTCTTCAAATTGAGTCGACAAATTGCTCAAGGGGATACATCTACTTAATCTCATTATTTACATCTTACGTAAGTCTAGAGTTTATTTACTTATACTTATATTATACTTAGGTAGTCTGTGTGTGTGGGTGTGTTTGCGTGAACTTAATTAATCAATTTGATTGATAGGACTAAAACTGAACTAAATCTCTAAAATAATTACCAAAGAAAAATACTTGTGCTATTTATACTTCATACATGTCTACCATACACTATTACATACTGTTGTATATCAGTTCTTGTATTTGTAATATGCATGTATGTGTTATTTTATCAATAGATTAAATTGCATCGTGGTAATAATCACATCTCTCTTTCTCTCGCAGTTTTAGAAGCGATTAGTAAACCAATTTGTATAAAACAAATACTACACGGATAGAAAATGCTTCGGTATGCAATGTAATTTTCCGATGTGAAAATGTTTTTTTCTTTAAAATTATAAAACATTTTTTATAATCGACGAAATGGGATATTACTATTTATTAGTTCTTTTACTATTCTTCTTCTAATTGAACATTGCTGTAATTACTCCTACTCCTACGATGCAATTGAGCAGAATTATAGTATTTGTATGTGTGTGAGTGTTTTTCTATTTTGTTCCAAAGACTTTGCGACTCTTGTGGTCGTATGGTTTAAACACTTAATATTATTAACATACAAGTAAATAATCTAGTATTTTTTCTATTTCTCTATGCAAACTTTGTGTGTTTTGTGAACTGTAAAATGATAAAGCAAAATATCTTAGAACTATGAGCGTTTCGTTTCTAATCATCGAGTTTCTAAGCGAACTTAACAAGTCTTGAGAATTTTCGACTAAAACTAAAACTTAAAGTTATATTGGTTTCCAGGTTGTTCCATTTCGTCTGGACATCCTTCCAGCATTCTCACAAATAGAGGACACACTACAATAATTATACACTTAGAATAGATTAGGGGTTCCTCCTAGGAGTTGGATGAAACCAAACTGGCTAAAGTGAAAAACATCATTTAATATTAGATTGAGTATAGGCAGGCGGGAAGAAATTATTTTATTGAGTTGACCAAAATTAGTACATCATGCCTGGGTGAACAGCACCTCCCCGTTGAAAATATACGTTTGGATTACTGCTTAACGTTGGCTCCAGTGTTGTATACAAGTTGGTCTCATCAGGACGTATAAATAAACCTAAGTGAAAAAGTAAAAAAACAAAAAAAAAAAAAAATACAAAAATTAATTGTAGAATATATTTGAAGAGCTTCCCATGAAGGGGAGTTTTCTAATGTCTAACGATATTTTCTATTATTTTAAAAAATTCTTCATGGATCAATGCTTGTCTCATCATCCTGCTTTAACTTTCGTTTGAGATCAACTTATTTCCTTAGTGTATAAAAATGCTGTATGCTTAATGGAAAAGTGCTATTGGTGGATTTTTGTTTCTTACCTGGATATCTTAGAGTTTGTGCTATCTGTGCTTGTGTCATGGAACTCAATGAATTCCCCAGGTGCTTCAGAGTTGGCGGGGCTGGCAATTGTGTCATACCATGCGGTGCAAGTGGAGGCGGTGGTGGTGGGGGTTGAGGGTAAAAACAGAACGGGTGCGTTGACAAATGTGCTGGAAAATAGTGATACATACGTGTATAGCTCGGTGGAGCAGCAGTGACCAATGCAACTCGATCTTAATTTATTTTTGTGTGTGGGTAATGTCATGTGTGAGAGTGTGTGCGTGAGTTTGGGTGCATGTGAAAATATTGATGATTATTACAGGCAGGCACCCGTCAATCATTTGCATAAACATCGATATATACATTAACATGAATTAATGTTTGTTTTTAATTTTATAAAAGGAAACAAAAATACATTATTATTCACATTGAATTTGAGATGGTGTTGTTGTCCATTAGTGGTGTTTATTTGGTGTCGCATTCGATTGAGGTTTATTACCGCATGCATCATCCAATAAATTTCCAAGTTGTTGGTTGTTGTTTCGTGATGTTGGTTGCATACGATGGAGTTAGATATGATATGTGTGTTTGATGTGCAATTATGAAGGTGCATACAAATATAAATAAATTACAAAAAAAGAAAAATAATTTATCATGAAGAATTTAACTGCTCATCCAAAACAGAGAATATAATACAAGAACATTTCCATTTATGCGTTTTTTGGTTTTTGTCAATGCAATCGTAAGTTAAAAAAAATAATTTTTTTGAAATTTTGAGCGACGAGTGGCACGTGTCAACGTCGTTGAATCGGGCTCAAATTTTGGCTATCCCAATATCTGGAAAGGGGATTTGATTTGTGGGGTTAAGGCGAACAAGATTCCGGCATTTGTTTTGTCCCATATAAGTTGCGGTCACTCTAATAGTCGGGCTCAAATTTTGGCTATCCCAATAGCTGGAAAGGAGATTCGTTTTGTGGGGTTAAGGCAAAATTTGATTATTAGAGTGACCGCAACTTACACGGGACAATACAAATGCCGGAATCTTAAGGCACACACACATTATATATATATATATATATATATATATATATATATATATATATATATGAATATATATATGAATATATATATATGAATATATATATATATGAATATATATATATGAATATATAAATATGTATATATATATATGAATATATATATATGAATATATATATATGAATATATATATATGAATATATATATATGAATATATATATATGAATATATATATATGAATATATATATATGAATATATATATATGAATATATATATATGAATATATATATATGAATATATATATATGAATATATATATATGAATATATATATATGAATATATATATATGAATATATATATATGAATATATATATATGAATATATATATATGAATATATATATATGAATATATATATGAATATATATATATGAATATATATATATGAATATATATATGAACATATATATGAATATATATGAATATATATATATATGAATATATATATGAATATATATATGAATATACATGAATATATATATATATATATATATATATATATATATATATATATATATATATATATATATATATATATATATATATATATATATATATATATATATATATATATATATATATATATATATATATATATATATATATATATATATATATATATATATATATATATATATATATATATATATATATATATCGTATTATGAAAATTTCTTTAACGCTATACAAAGTCTCAATCAATTTCAATTCAATTGGAAATCTGTGTTTGTTTTTCAATTTTTATTTAAATGAATTCTGACACAGCTTTTCGATATTTGAATGTGTCGCTACCTTATCAAGATATTTTTTGTATCCACTCCACGAAGAATAACCATTTCGGTAGACATTCTGTTCAGTGGGCACACTGAAACACGTTATATATAAAACTATCTATTAACCAGATTTAGCAGTCTTCAAGCATCCATACTCGGATCATATTATTCTGTATAAAAAGAATGAAAAACAGACCAATCTTAAAGGAAAGGAGAAACAACGACAATGACAGCAATTTTAACGCAGCATAAAGTGGGTGGACAAGAACAAGATCAGAACCTTGTGTCTTTACAGCAAATAAAGCACGTGAGGTTGAAATACAGCTGCAAAACAACCACCAAGTCAACCATAAAACAAGCTATCTTTCAAGAAACTGAGACTAAACAAAAATAAAAAAAAAACACACATACTCCCAAAAGCAAGCAATCTGATGCCAAATTTAGGTACTCCTTCCATGGGACATGACTTTTAACGTGAACGAGTGAAACAACCAACACTATACGAAGCGGGCCTGGCGTCTAACAGTTGACTGATGTTTACAAGAAGATTGTCATTGGATTAACATGTTTTTGTGTTCCTCCTTAAGGTTTGTCGCCTGCCTTAGCCTTTGTATTTTGCTGCAACATCAAACCCAGGAAAAAAATTGCCGGGTCTCAGCGGAGTGGAGCCATTTAAATGAAATTTCTATGATTTAACAAATCCCAAGATAAGCGAGCAAATACAAAACTTAACTAATTGGCCATGCTCTAGGGTCATTGTCATCGCCAACAGTTGAGTGCTGTTCCATTATATTTCCATTGTATGACAGCGGAGGTTTCAGCGGGTGGCTAAGATTCAAGAAAAAATGAATAGAACAAAAAAGCTTCGGGCATAAAGCGTGACTAAAGACCCGCTCAAAGCCAGCTATGGCGAACAGCCTGAGAAGAACATATGAAAGATACTTGCCATTTTACACACAGATATCTCCAATTCCGACCAGGCCATAGAAGGCAAAAGCATATTGAGGTGGTAAACTCGATAGAACATTAAGAATACGTAATTGGCAGATGATTTTAGTGCGAGTATTACCTATACAAAATCCATATTAAAATCTGAAATTAGCAATTTGATATGAGGTATTCTTGCAGATAGACACTTTTTTCGTATTCCGATGCTTTTCAGACAACCCAAAAGTCAAGTGGCGCCCATTAAGGATAGAACGATGGTTTTTGGGGCCATATGTAATTCTATGCCTTTTTTTCACACTTGGATTGCGTAAATAAATTCCGTTGCAATCCCAAATCAATGGTGAATTTGATACAAGATTTGTCAATATTAAAGAACATCACCAGTCTTAATTTAGCTTCGCAATGTTAATGGACGACTTGAATAGTTGTGTTGGAAACAAAGGTTTCATGTTTCAATAGCTGATATATATGTTGATTTAGTAATTGACATTTTTAATTTAATATTAATATTTTGGTCACTCGTCACAAAAGAAAAACAAACATGGATGCAGTAAAAAGTAAGTAAAAACTTCATGATAGTTAGTACGGAATAAAAATATTGGGTGGGTGGGTGATGCCAGGAGGATTTTTGAATATTCCCTACGCAACTTCCCTACGCCATTTTAATTTAATATTAATATTTTGGTCACTCGTCACAAAAGAAAAACAAACATGGATGCAGTAAAAAGTAAGTAAAAACTTCATGATAGTTAGTACGGAATAAAAATATTGGGTGGGTGGGTGATGCCAGGAGGATTTTTGAATATTCCCTACGCCATTTGTCCCTACAAATTTCCCTATGGCAAAAAAATAATAAAATTCGAAACAACACGTACACATAAGTTAGGCTTGCCAGATCCAATTTGTCGAAAAGCTTCACATTGGCCACAAAAAGTCTTGATTTTCGAAGAAAAACTTGACAAATAAAAAAATTCATACTATTGAAATTAATTTAATTTAAAAAATATTTTTTCAAAAAAATTATTAGAATAAAAGCAAATATATCATAAAAAGTAGAAATAACAGAAGCAATGTAAAATATATAAAAACAATATAACAATAAAAAATATATAAATTTTAAAGAAAACTTGTTTTGCAACATATTATTCGTATTCTTAGATACAGAATTAATTAATTCCTACTATCGGGTGTTAAAAAATTTTGAAAGTTTTTGCAATCCTCAATAAAATTTATTCTTAATAATAGCAGTTATTAACCGATCTTTCATATTGATTTGCTTCAAATTTTGCACAAGACGTACAACTGATGGTATCGTTCAGTATGCTAAATTTGGTTGGGATTTGGATATACAAAAAGCACACTTATGGTGTCATCAAGTACGACAAATATGGTTGCAATTGGTTCAGATTTAGATATAGCTCCCATATATATCTTGCGCCCGATATAGATTCGTATCACCACCGGAGACCAAAGTTTCATTTCGATTTACTTGAAATCTTGCACTGAGGTATATGGTAGAATATTTTATTTTCAACGGGATTTTACTCAAATTTACTTGATATTTTCCACAGAGAATAGATTTAACATAATATGTAAACGTGTTGAATTTGTTCGAATTCAGTTCAGATTTCAATAATATGGATTTGAGATGACAATCAGTGATATATATATATATATATCTATATATATATATATATATATATATATATATATATATATATATATATATATATATATATATATATATATATATATATATATATATATATATATATATATATATATATATATATATATATATATATATATATATATATATATATATATATATATATATATATATATATATATATATATATATATATATATATATATATATATATATATATATATATATATATATGATCAGGCTGCATACCAAACAGGTCTGAACAGGATTCATGAGGATACTGTAGCTGAAGCAGTGAGAAACTACAAGGTTAATCCTGTTCTCGGAGATCAACCACCGCTCTTAGCACCGGAGGAGAGGGACCTCCCACGGTAGACCAGAGTAGTTTTAGCCCAACTAAAACAACCGCCTCAATTCTTGCCTATCAGTGGTTGATAGCAGCGTAGCTGACGTGTGCCCCATCTGTAACCAAGGGCCACATGACACTCGTCAACTTTTCGATTGCCCAGCTAAACCTACCCGTCTCACAACCAGATCGCTCTGGACACATCCTTGTCGCAGTGTTCCTTGATCTGGATACTAGCATAAGTACCAAAGCATAGAACGAAATGGATGAAAATTCATTAAAAACTGTTACAACAACAACAATAAAATTCGAACAAATATTGTAAGAAAGTAAAGAAAATTTTATTTTCAAATTATATTTCATAAATATGTTATTGAAACTTTCTGATTGTTGCCAACTGCCTCACTAAAATCCTGTAGGCGTTGTGGCGAATATTTTATTGTATACATTTCAGTTTCTTTATTTATTATAAATATAAAAAATAAAAACATAAAAGGTGGTGATTTAACTTAGTTCTCTTTTTTGTGCCTACAACGGTTACGGTAGAAAATATTCGTTTGGCCCAAATGATACAGCTAATTCAGAATATTGCGATGGATTCGAAAACGTTGCTAACGACTTTCGATGAATTTTGCAAGTAGAAGTTGCCACGTCCAATGGTATTTCAGGAATTAAAAATTTCATTTCAACAGATCTGCGAGCTCATTGCCGACAAACATAAACATACCATTTAAAGAACTAAAGGGTGATTTGTTAAGAGCTTGATAACTTTTTTTTTTAAAAAAAACGCATAAAATTTGCAAAATCTCATCGGTTCTTTATTTGAAACGTTAGATTGGTCCATGACATTTACTTTTTGAAGATAATTTCATTTAAATGTTGACCGCGGCTGCGTCTTAGGTGGTCCATTCGGAAAGTCCAATTTTGGGCAACTTTTTCGAGCATTTCGGCCGGAATAGCCCGAATTTCTTCGGAAATGTTGTCTTCCAAAGCTGGAATAGTTGCTGGCTTATTTCTGTAGACTTTAGACTTGACGTAGCCCCACAAAAAATAGTCTAAAGGCGTCAAATCGCATGATCTTGGTGGCCAACTTACCGGTCCATTTCTTGAGATGAATTGTTCTCCGAAGTTTTCCCTCAAAATGGCCATAGAATCGCGAGCTGTGTGGCATGTAGCGCCATCTTGTTGAAACCACATGTCAACCAAGTTCAGTTCTTCCATTTTTGGCAACAAAAAGTTTGTTAGCATCGAACGATAGCGATCGCCATTCACCGTAACGTTGCGTCCAACAGCATCTTTGAAAAAATACGGTCCAATGATTCCACCAGCGTACAAACCACACCAAACAGTGCATTTTTCGGGATGCATGGGCAGTTCTTGAACGGCTTCTGGTTGCTCTTCACTCCAAATGCGGCAATTTTGCTTATTTACGTAGCCATTCAACCAGAAATGAGCCTCATCGCTGAACAAAATTTGTCGATAAAAAAGCGGATTTTCTGCCAACTTTTCTAGGGCCCATTCACTGAAAATTCGACGTTGTGGCAGATCGTAAGTCTATTCATGATGAAATGTCAAAGCATACTGAGCATCTTTCTCTTTGACACCATGTCTGAAATCCCACGTGATCTGTCAAATACTAATGCATGAAAATCCTAACCTCAAAAGAATCACCCTTTATTTCAATTTTAATTTACAATTAAGAACGAATAACAATAAGAAATAAATTATTTGTGTTCAAATTAAAAAAGTCTCTCAGATGAGTCCATGCAACTTGCACAATTCTTTTTTAGTTAGAGATGCGAATACATCACTCTAATGAAAAAATAGGGCCAACAATAACCCAGATATGCTGAAGCAATGTTGTTCAATTTTCCATCACAACTGATACGCACATGCAGATTCATCAGTTAATTATACCTACGACAGTCACTTCCAGCCACTTTATTTATAAAAGCAGGCCATAGCGATATTCGAGTAGGTAGCACACATGGACGCAGCAGTAAGCGTCCATTTACCGCGGCTACTGGTGTTAAAATGTCCATAGTCGTCAGCGGTTGGTGCGGTTATTATAGAAATCATGCAACAGCATCACATAATCCCCGAGTAATGCAATCCATAACCATTAACAAGTTAGTTATGAGCATGTGGCTGCGTTTAGCAATGACTTTGGAGCTTGGCCACAAACGATTTCAATGAAATGGAAAACAAATGAAAAGCCTGACTTGCGCCGACTCTACGTTACTCCAGCCATGCTTAAATGTTGTGAAAAAAGGCAGTTCCAGCAGCAGATCCAACTTTTGAATTGCAGCTTCTGCCGCATTAGCTCCTTCGCAGAACAGGTTGTGCCAAGCGTCTCCAGATGTCGAGTTGTCGGCCACAAACGACAATGTAATATCAGATCCAATTCTCCACTCTGTTTGCCGCAATAGCAGCGCACACTCACTCTTCAATGGATAGATGATATCCAACTAAATGGTTATTTGAACAGAGCAGCGCCGAGTAGCGGTGGTGGTGGTAATGACTAATGTTGCAGAGTGTGAGCACTACTTCCAAAGCAGTAACTAAGTAAGTAACACCATATGCACATTCATCGAAACATTCATATGTACAGAGGGATAGAGAGATAGATGGATGGATGTATGGTATGGACATGCGCATACTACTTCCAGCTGATATCCTCCTCACTTTCCCAGCAATAGGTTCCCATTTGTTTGGAACAAGTCCATTGGGAATTTAATGAATGAACAGCTAAGCAACCCAGAGAAGTATTTTCGAGTAAATAAACTGGTAACCGGCATTTTTATACAGTTTTCTTAAGTAATTACTCGTTCATGAAAACAGATAGATGGACGGACAGACAGGCCTACAGACAGAGTAAACTGGATGGACGGACAAATAGAAGTTCACTATGTATAGACAGATCGACAGAAACAGCTTTGGCAGTAAACGTGATATTTTTGCCGCAAAACCACTTCGGATATCCTAGTTTTGCGAGACAGGTTTTTACAGCAAAACTCACCAAACAAAATGTTGCAACAAATTGATTTATTAGCTTATGATTATTAGATAATAGCATCATAACCAAGTCAACATATGGTGCGAAGATCAAAACTATTGGAGACATAAGAGGGAGGTCAATAATTGTTCTGTGACCAAATATTGTTTGACGTTTTCAATGGCATCATTGTGGTTGTTTAAAATTTGAACTTCTGTTCATGTTGATTAACTGACTTTGTTTTTGCTTCTTTAGCTAGTCAACTTCTTGATATAGGTCATATTACTAATGCAAAACATCACAAATCTAAACATGCGAAACATTGTCTGATAAACACTCTGAAAAAAATTGGAAAGCAATCAGTAGTGTTTTATGCGTCATAATTATTTAATGGAATCAGCACAGTCTTCACACTATTTTTCCAACTAAGTTGAGTATATTGGTCACGAGAATATTTTTTTCGAAAATGGTTTAATGCTACACGCAGAGAAGGAATATGATCACCTCAAACATGTTTTTATTTTTGTATGGTGACCATGAAACATGTATGTCACTAAAATGTTATTTTCTTGTCAAATATAACCTGCTTGCCGAAATCAGGTACATGATTTCCGATAAAATAACATGGTTGCGAAAACCATGTTACATGGTCACCACCCAAAAATAACATTTTGCTCTTAAAACATGTTTGAGGTGATCATATTATTTCTCTGGGTGTAAGACAAATTGATGTTCTCTTAAGCCAAAAAAAAATCAATTAAATTCCAAACGTGTGCACTTTTTTTAATCAGAACCAACATGACAAATATGCAGCACAATAAAGGATTATCATAGATAGAATTGGAGGCGAACTACCGGTTATAACAGATAATCTCAACGAATTTTCTTGAATTTTCTCCATACTATAGATATTTTAATACAGCTTCAGTATAAATACCGCAAAAACCAAAATTTTTAGCACCGGAAGCAATACCTGGTCAGGTCCCATAATAAAAACCAATGGTAGAGCCAAAATCTTGTCAACTTTCAGGCGCCAATGAGACTGATACATGTACAGAAATATGAATTTAAGACGATAGCATTTGTAGCTAGTGATTTAATGTTTATTATAGTTTTTAGAATTGTATTAAATAATAAATAAAAAAGGAAACGTAAGGTTTCAGCCACGATTTTTATGAAGTTCAAGTAACACTTTTGCACTTACAGATTCACTGTGGATGTATCGAAAGAAAACATAAAATTAGGTACTGCCAAGCAACGAATACAGTGGAAACTAAAAAGTGACAAATTGTTCAAAAAAAAAATAACCGTATTCATCTGCAGTGATGTTAGTGTTGTTAGGTTAGGTTAGGATAGTGGTAGACCGTTATTTTTTATAGGCTCACTTAGATTATTCAGTCCATTGCTATGCCACAAATGGCTGCCCGATTCTATGTCTAGCCTAATGACAAGGGCTAGAATGCGAACGGTATTTAACATTGCGATGAAACCACTTAGGAACACTTTGAAACACTCAGTAATGTCACCATAATTAGTGAGAGGAGTTAAAACGTTTTGGTGTTTGATCGAAGCTGGGATTGACCCTCTGTACGCAAAGGGGGCTTGGTACACGCAAAGAAAAAAAACGTTTGGAAAATGTGTACCGAAAACGTTTTTCTTTTGTTAGAGTTTTTTGAATTGCTTCGAAAATTTTAAACTTTTATCACCAAAACAATTCGTTTGTTAGAAAATTTTTATTTTTTCAATAAAAAAAGTTATTTTTGAAACAACAACAGAGTCCATTTCGTTTATATCAAACACTGTTCTTTTCTGACTTTTGGTCTTTAATAAAACACATTTTACAGTTCAAAATTTAATATAGTACAATGTAATGTTGAACATTTTTTCGGAATCTTCCGAACATATGTAGAATGTATGTAAAAAACAAAAAAAAACAAACAAAACTTTGGTCAAAGCAGGGATCGAACCCACGACCCTTGGCATGAGAGTCAGACGTAGCAACCACTGCTCCACGGTGCCAAACTAAATGTTTGTTTCTTTTAAATAAACTTTGTTTATTCGGTTCGTGGGCGCCGCAAGCTATGCTATATAAATATAGCTTATATGGATAATTATCTATTGATGACCATAACAGGTACATAGCTCAGTGGTTAGTGTGTTGGCTTACAAAGTGCATGGTCCGCGGTTCGATTCTCTGTCCAGGCGAAAGGTAAAAAAATTTTCAAAATTTATAAATTCGTATAATTTCTTCTACATTGTTGGTATTACAGGAAAAGGTGTTAAGAACTAAAAAAACTCGTGGATGTGAGAAAGATGTGAGGGAAAATGCAATTAGCAAGAATTTTTTTTTTTTAGTTAGTCTTTATGAAATTGTTGTTAAATCCTGGAAAAGAATAAATGTTTATCACAAAAAGTATATAATTTTCTTCCAAATACACTTCCTTACAGCGAAAAGCAAATAAGAAACGAAATTTGTTTGTCTAAAATTTCGTTTGGGAGGAAAGAATTATTTTTTTGCGTGTAACCATTGCACCACTGTGGCTCGCTCAGTGTTTTTAAGTGTTCCCGAAATCAAACTCGCAATTTCTTGGCGATGTTTTTGAAACTGTGCTAAGATCACTAATGCAGTAAACTGATTCAACCACCTATAACCATCTATTTTATGATTCAATCACAAATTAAACATTACCGACTTATTTTATTGCAGGAAGTCATAAACCATCACGCTATAAATCATGTAAAAGATAAAGTTATGTATGAATAGCAATCAAAAAAGTCCACCGGGAAATTAGGTGGTAATTCAGAATCGAGCAGTATAACGATTGGTCTACGACCAATATTTCTGGTAGGACATTTTCACGAACAAAGTTATTGTACCCAGTGGCATTTAAGTTTAAGCGCTTTTTAAAGTAAAATAATTCAGTATTTTAATAATGACAATTAACTTTGCTTTTGCATCATTATTGATAATACCTTCATATGCGGCGTTGTTAGTTTATCAGCTATTGCGAATATTGTATTTTCACATTTTTTTTTTGCATATTTGTTAATACATTAGTTTTGCTGTTGTTTATTTCAAAGCTATCACAATGTATATAATGTAAATAATTGTTTGAATTGAAATAGATATTAAATGTGTACACATATTTTACTTCATTTGTATGAAAAGCTTTAACATCCATTTGCAACAGGCATTTTTATTTGTGCCGTCAATAAAAACTGATTGGATTATCCTTAATGTTGAAATATTTTATATTTGGACAATCAGGATTTCTTAAATATATGTGCAAACTGTATTAAGTAAATCGAAATCTAATATAAAAATTTAATTATCGTATGCCTTTAAACATTTTTTTTACAATAAACGTTAAGCTCATGGAATTTAATGCCAAAATCTGAAAGAAAACAATCGGTGTTTAAGCGGAAATCTTTCGTTTTGTTACATCATTTACGAAATAATCATAACTTAGCTGTCAGCCAACACTGATTATCAATTAGGCCTTTCAACTGTTAAACGATCGATTGCCGGCAGATGATTTTCCAATGTGATAATTTGAAGCTACATATAAGGGCGGGAAATTTAATAGTCGATATTAAGAGTAAACCATAGAGTTGTGTGGCGAACCCCAACCGACTATAGCATCAAAATCTATTCTGGTCTAGTTCATATCACAAAGATTCCCATCGATTGACTGACTAGTTGTAAGGTAACTGCAACATGCTGATCATACACGCCCTTTTTGCATTAAAATTAAACTGCAATTAATTGAGAAAGGAAGAACACTAAAGTTGCACACCACATACCCACAAAGGCCGAGTTGTACTGGCAAACCGTACTTGTTCTTCTTGTCAGAGGCATACGAAGAATAAAGTGGAACGTTTTGAAATGAACACCTTAGGGCCAAATGATTATTGTCATCGAACATTACGGGCATTTAAGACTATAGATAGATGGTAGAGGAGACCAGGAGTTATTTACGTTGTGTACATATAGCAGCAGTGGCCAACGTCAACGTTGTTCCCATACTGGCTGATGGAAAGTGTAAACGAGACGCAATAAAATAACTCAAACAAACATTTTGGAACAGATCTGTTCAACCTCTTCTTCAGCTCCATGGCTAGATGGAACTATAACAGATGTTGCTGTCATCCACAGGATTTCTGCAGTTAGGCCACACCGGCTACTGAGACGTCTCTTAATGAAAACCTGCCGCATCATCTTCATCAGCATTATTATCATCTTTGGCATAAAAACAAAAAAGTATGGCAATCCCTACGAACAAAACATGGCCAGTGTTTGAAATTGACTGACATGTATTTCATTTTCATTTTTTTGTGAGATCGCCCTGTAACATGCTGCTGCCGCTATTATTTGGTTGGATACCAGCCTACCAAGAATACCACGTTTGCCAATGCAACAAGTGCTGGCCCCCAGACTTGTATCTTTAAAGTTCAAGGTTATTTACAATGGCCACAATGCGTTTGGACAAACAGCAAAAGAACGGCTTCGGAATCACATCGTCATCATCTTAATATGGCTTATGGCGTTGATGTCGGTGGCAATGTAATCGCGTTTCAAAAATAAAATAAATCCACACACAAAAACCACAATCAAGATTAAAAAAATATTTTTTTTTCACGTTTCTTCGATTCACCATGTACTCAGCGTAACCAATTTTCGATACAATTTACTAAGTAAACATATACGATTGGAGCGTGGGTCTATAGCCTAATTTTGGCCTATAGAACGAGTTCACTGCGGATTCATTTGATTACAATGATAAACAGTAGCCAGTGCAATTACACATAGGGCGTCTACTTAGATATTTCCCACGAACATACCAGAAGTGGGCAAAGCGAAACTTTTTTCTCATATCAATCAATCTGAAAAACCTTGGAATGAAGTGTGAACACCAGAGAAGCGTTAGTAGGCAAATTTATTTCAAGGAAATAAAACTGTTTTCTTGAATGTACAAAAAGGAAATTTCGAAAACGAATATCTTAAGTTTGCAAACTTGTTTTAGTTTATATGAAATAAATCCGTCCTCAAATTTGGGATACACCATCTTTAGTATGAGAAGCCTTTTAAAATAAGAACAATATCACACACATTGAGATTTATTTCTTAGCATCAAATATTATTCAGTTGTTTGAACCAAACGACATACTGTGAGTGGAAAAAAGAGCAATTTTTACTACTTTTAATGAAATATTTTACTTTTGGAGATAAACTTAAAAGAGAATGTGACCTATTGTGGCTGAGTGTTCTATGTTTTTGTTTTTAATACGAGACGAATTTAAAAGGAGGCCAACGAATTTCAATATAAAAAGAAATCTACCGGTCTCTCATGAGTGTTTGTCAGCAGCATGTAAAGATTCCAATAGAATCAAAGAATCTGTGTTTCATTCTACTTGGTCATTGTTATATCTATTACCAAAGAATTATTGAGAGATTTCCTAACTCTAACTGTAAATGGTCGACGAATGAAGCTTTCAAATGGTAATTGATGGCATCATTTTAATAACAATAAAGAAAACAAAACACCCAAAATTTCTATGGCATCATTAAATACTATTGACACCTCAGTCCACTAGAGGAGGCATTTGTGATGCATCGCTCTTGGGTTCTTTGGCCCAAAAAAAAAAAACTTATGTAGGTGACTAAGCAGAGAAACACTTTTCCTTTTCTGTGATTACTTTCCACGCGACACGTTCACAACAGCTTTCAAACAAAGGTGAGTGGAGCCAGAGAGGAAGAAAAGAATGAACGAAGGTGTAATTTGAGGCTGTATAAAAAAGAAAAACAATTATCTTCATTCCCACAAAATGCACTATTTAACAAGAGATTTAATGAACGAATAATTCATTAAAAAAATACTTTACTCTTTCCCTGTTTTCTGGTATTTTCAATTTAAAGGCCATCCACATCAACACCACACCACCAACAGCAAAGGCAGAACGAGTACAATGCTTGCAGACAAACCATAACGCACGGAGGCCCCTCCATATTCATTAATTTAGAGAAAAGCGGGGGGCGTGGAGCTATGGGAGCATTAACAAAAATAAACAATCCAACCATCTACCAGCAATTTTGTGGCAAGATCATCACATAATTACACTAAGCATCAAACAATTTGAAAACTTATCATTAAATTTTGAGTCGATTTCACTACCTCGGTTCATAGATTAGCTGAACTATGGCAGATATTCTTTTTATGTCAGCCGCTTGATATTTTATAGAACCCCAGATGATCGACTTTATTTCTTGGGAGCCCTGAATCGCTAATCGCTACATACCACATAAATATATTGCAATAGCATCCTAATAATTACATTTTTCTATTTCGTTTTAGAGGATCATCCCGATTTTCCAGTACGAAACGGCCATCCATCCAACCATCTTGCAGTCAAAGGGCTTTCCCTAATAAATTTGAAAAACATACTTTTCATCTGTTGGTTAAGCTAGTCAATGCATGATTTTAAGCTGAAATCAAAACAATAATAATGACCCGAAAGTTGTTATATTTAAGACGGTTCATAATCGGTTGTTTTGATCGATATAGATATCCAGGATTACTTCTTGGGCAGCTAAACTACAAATGTTGTTATTATTTAGCTCATGCACGGCCAATGTCAAAGATTGTAAACATTCACAAATACCCATGATGGAAACATATGAGCTTCAGCCCTCGGTTTTCACTTGTTCATATTAGAATTTAAATTTTCTTTAAAGCCACCAACAAAATTAGATTTTAAGTTTTATTTCATTTGTAGCACAGTGTAATTTAGAAAATAATTAACGATTCGAAATTTCACAAAATATATGAAGGCGTTCAGACTACACGGTTGAAAAGTAGTAAGCGCAAGAAGAAACACAAAACACTAAATGTTTGATGAGTTGTGTGTTTTATTTCCTTAGAGCTTTTTCTTTGGTAATGCCACTTGGGCAAGCCATCAAGGGTTAAAAGCGAATAGAGCGTCTATTTGTGGTCATTATTTTAATATGCTTATCGACTCGTTAGTATTTATCGCTACGAGGACAGTTCGGAAACTTCTTGATAGGCTATCAATGAAAGAGAATAGTTAGTTTTTCAAAAATATTTTTATTTTTTAATATAATCTCCTGGAACTTCACACTTAGTCCAACGCTTTTCTAGCAACCCTATCCCTTCATTAGAATAGTTTTCCTCAAGGTCTTCAAAATAGTGGTTTACAACTGTAATTGCATCTTCATTTGAGGTAAAACGATTGGCAGCAAGGAATTTTTTTTTTAGATTTGGGAACAAGTAAAAGTCACTGGGAGCTAAATCAGGAGAATAAGGTAAGTGGTCAAGCAACTCGTAATTTTTTGAGGATTTCTTCAGCAAGTTTTAGATATGGTTCAAATCAAACGTGTTAAATTCCGTAAGGCCCATTTATATGTCTTTAGCTACAGTATGCTAGAAAAAAATATACGCACTAACTAATAATAACGTGCGCCACATAGTGGTGTAGTGTATAAAAAGCATGAACCAAAAACACAATAACTCATTGTACATACACTGTTAGAAAAATATGTTTTTCATATGTTCCGATATAGACAAAATGTGTTTCGGGCACAATTTTAAAACACAATATATTTAAGTGCAAACATGTAATGTTCCTAAACTAACACTAAATGTTTGGGACATCTATGTTAATATGTTAGAATATATTATGTTTGTGGCATGAATGTTTCATAAAAATCATATGTGTGAATGCAAACATATATAAATTTACAAATTTCGACTAAACATACATATGTTGTGATATTTTATTCAAAGCGACAGAGAGTACAGAGAACGAAATAGATGGAAACCGGGAGAGTTGACGAAAGATATCAACATAACAGCGAAAGAATCAAACGAGAACAATTTCTGTGAAACCGCTTGTATGTTGTTTCGGAAAATTGTTTTATGATAAGGCCAAAAATTTGATATGCTTAAGTCTAAATATTATTTAATTTGAATAAAGAGAATAGACATTCGGAACCAAGAGAATAGACATTTGAAAAACAAACAGCATATGTTTTCGCCTTGAGAGCACCATTTTATGTATGTGTGGACATGTGTTTTGTTTATCATTTTGGCATTATGGGCACAATTTTTTTCTTGGTTCATTAAAAGAAATCAGGGGTCTTCATAAAAATAACGAAAGGGCACTGTACTCTTTTTAGAGTTGGGACAGTAAAATGAAATAAGGAGGAAATAGTGAAAAATTACACAGTAAAATGCATAAAAACAAAGTTTAGTTCCTCTTTATTAATAAGTAGTCCACGAGGAGTTGACGGACACCTTCAAATATAAAAGCGGGCATTAAATTCGAGTTTTGCAGCTAAAACAATTTAAAAAGTTTATTTTCTTTAAAATGAATTATTAAATAAAAAAAATAAAAGGCATTTTAGAGCGACGGTGTTAAATGCTAGTAAAAAACTGTTCACGCCTAACTAAATTTATGTTTATATTATAAAATTATTTATGTATGTTTATACTCGACTCCACGTTCTTCTTTTGTTAGAGTTTTTGAATTCCTTCCAAATTTTAAAGTTTTGTACCAAAAACAGTTTTTTGTTACAAAATTGTTATTTTTGCAGTAAAAAAATATTTTATCCAAAAATCAGTCAATTTCGTTTATATCAAGCACTGTTACTGACTATAAATCTTTAATAACCCATATTTCGAAGTTTCATTATAAAAATTTAATATAGTATAAATATAAATGTGTAAATTAAAAATAAAAAAAGTGTTCGGTCGGAGCAGGGATTGAACCCACGACCCTTTGCATGCAAGGCAGACATGCTAGCCACTGCTCTACGTGGCAAACAAATGTATGTTTCTGTTAAATAATGTTATGTTTGCATGGGCTCGTGGGCGCTGCAAACTATGCAATATAAATGTAATTTATAACGATAATTATCTCCTGGTGACTATAACAGCTACGTAATCCAGTGGATAGTGTGTTG
The DNA here is from genome assembly GCF_050003625.1 of Haematobia irritans. NCBI lineage: Eukaryota > Metazoa > Arthropoda > Insecta > Diptera > Muscidae > Haematobia > Haematobia irritans. The sequence continues at coordinate 719,017 of NC_134400.1, forward strand.
GCTTATAAACTGTATGGTGCTCGGTTCGATTCTCCGTGCAGGCGAAAGGTAAAATTTAAAAAATTTATAAAAGTGAATAATTTCTTCAACATTATTTGTATTACAGAAAAAGGTGTCAAGAACTAAAATATTTCGTGGATGTGAAAATTACGAGTATGTTAGGCAATGAGCAGAATCGTCTTTGGGAAAAATTCTTCCAAGCATATAATATTTTTGGACTCAAAATGCTTCCAAACATATAATATGTTCACATAAAACAAACATATTAATCTTTCGGCAGTATCCAATAATATATGTGCTTCCTGCAAAATATGTTTGGAACATATGTTAAAGAAGCGATTTTTTTGAGGGTGTAGTTGAAGAAAATTACTTAGTTTGAAGGAAACAATTGAAGTTCGAAATTACAAAAATATCTTTAGCGACATACGAAGTTCAGAGAAGTGGGATCAATAGAAATTGTGGCAAAAGTGACTGTTTTGTAGTAAAGAAATCAAAAAAAGTACCTGCTTTTTTAAAGGAGATATGAAAAAAATTTGATAATTTAATAACGAGTAATGAAATTCTATTCATTATGAAGAAGTTTGGCTGCATAATTCAAAGACCAATTTCAATAGAACAAATCAATTGCCACTTTGTTATACATTCAAATGAAGGTCAAGCAACTATGAATTTTAGCACTTCTAATTGTAAACGCATGCACAAGTGTCAAAAAACAGCAATTATTCCGACTGAAATCGTAAGCGATGAGTTTTTTATGAATATCAACACATGGTCGATATCGCTCTCTGTAGATCCATCAATCAATCAATCGACAACCAATCAATCAGCCAATCATTCTGGCACTTAATGTCAGGTCTTCGCATCAAGTTTGTGTCTTAAGTCTTTTGTTTTTAATTCGAATGGTTCATGCGAAACCTAACAAAGTTTCTAATTGTTGTAAGACAAGGGAAATACTTTCTTTGACTCCTCAGAAGCAATGTTACCACGTTCTTGTGCTTCGTTGCATAACTAAACGAATATTTAATGCGTTGTGTACATGGCGGGAGGTAACATTGTGCAACACCATTTGCCTCAGTGGAGTAGGTTTTACAAATTGCAAGTATTTTTACCGTATGTTACCGTAATAAATGTTAAGTAGTTTCTTTTGTGATGTTTGCAAATGTAAACAGCTACGTACTTAAATGCACCACAACTTCCTAGTCTAGCTGTTTTCTTTCTATGGTTTTGGTTAAGGAGTCTGCCCATGTAGGGTCTCGCTAAACATAATTTGAAACAAGCTTGGCTTATTTTTGCGATTATACCAATTGGTATTGTGTAATCTACCATTGTGTTGGTGGGCCTATGGGGGATATGCAGTTTCATGCAGTTGTGATAAACCTTGGTGTTCATTTGTTGTAGTTTTTTTTCTATAATACACTTTACTTTTCACACGTTACGCAAAACCTGTGGAAAATTACTCCAATTAGATATTCAGTCTGTGGTCTTCCCAATGTACACATATGGACACGTAGATAGGGACATATTTATTTTGGATCTTTAAGCTCGTGTTCAAAGGAGAAAGCGTTTTTAAATCTTCGTTATGTAATTTTAGTATACTACAAAACGAAACAGACTAAGATCATGCCCATTACAAAACGAACTACAACAAGTGTCAACAATAATTGTTAGGAAAGGAAAATTTAAAAACAAATTACACCACCCAGACCAACGAAGCTCTTGAACGTGTATTCAATTGCTGTCTTCAATAACAAAACGATAGCCATTAGCAGTTATTTAGGACGGACGGATGGAATGTAGCTACGAGGAGAACAACACAAACAATGTTAATAACTTTATAACAAAGTGTTAATTTCTGTTATTGTTGTCACAATCACAGCCGATTTTATAATTACTGTCGGCGCAAATGTACTCTCATATACTGAACCGAAAAGCAAATGTGGAAGCACAATAATGACGACATTAAAAACCTTTGATGGTCAGATGGGGCGATAAAGTCAAAGATGATTTTTTAACATATACATAATATCTATCAAATGCTACAAAGTCATCAAAACAGTATTAGAGAGATTGTAGGGACCAATGGGGGGGGCGTCTGAAGAGGACGAATAGTAGGAACTTTATTCGATACTCTTCACTGCACACCTATGAAAGACTTAACGTTGTGATCTTGTTTGTGAGTGCAACCATCCATGAATGGGCACGAGTAAGTGCTGCAAAAAAACAACGATGCCAAGAAATCGTGCATTCATCATTACATTAATATTTATTGGAATTAAAAAGAAAGTCCATCAATTTGCATAAAAATCAATTTGCTTGCCTGCACACATCTCAAGCACTATGGAAAATAAAACAATGGAATTATTTCAATATTTTCACTTTGCAATGAAAATTGGAAAGCCATATTACCCAGCCAAAGTTAGTATATGATTGTATGAATGTGTGTCAAATTGGTCTATTCATTGTTTCCATTACAAATTTCAAGTGTAAAACAAACACTAATTACATTGTAGGCTGTTTTGTTATAAGTTATGTATGAAATGTGAACTCCTATGCTGTATATACACTGAGCAAAAGAATTTGAAAATGTTATCGGTATTTATTCCATTACGATTTTAAATTTAGATTTCCAACGGTTGACGCCAATGACATTAAGGATCTACTATGCTTAAAACTAAGAAGCCGTTACCAATTTATTCAATGTGTTTCAAAAATCTCCAAAAACAGCTCTTCATAGACCTTAAAAATTTTACTAACATCAAAATAACCATTTATCGTAGCATCCATAAATATTGAAAATATTTATAGTAGTGGTCAAAAATGTCAAATACTATCATTTACGCCTATCTCAATTGGTTAAGCTACTAAGATTAGCGTAATTTGGCCTATAACACCTGAAGAACCCTCAACTAAAATCGGATATAGTCTTTGTATGATAGTCCACTTAATAACATAAAGATGTACAGTAGAAAACCGACATCAAAATAACAATTCATCGTAGCACCCAAAAATATGGAAAATATTTATAGCATATTCATATCAGTCCCAACATACAAAGAAATTTGTTAGAAGACAGAACAAAAAAGTCAGCTGAAAACAGCAACAAGTCTGCTGGAATAGGTAAAGCCGACAACGTTTTCTCCGTACACTGCATGGTACACCGAAAAGTAGATTTTTTATAGGAAGAATGAACTAATTCGTGAGAAAATTAAACTAAATTGTACTCCACATTTGAGACATACTTAAAAATGGGTAAATTTCATTGGGCTATGGCTTTTTTTGAAAATTGAAAGCTGATACTGGACATTAAGACCTTATTCATTGGGGATAAAATTACCCCATTTGTAATTTCTTTATTTCATTTATCAAAATTAATTCCTATTTCATTTATCAAAATTAATTCAAAATTAAGGGAGCCACCGTGGTGCAATGGTTAGCATGCCCGCCTTGCATACACAAGGTCGTGGGTTCGATTCCTGCTACGACCGAACACCAAAAAGTTTTTCAGCGGTGGATTATCCCACCTCAGTAATGCTGGTGACATTTCTGAGGGTTTCAAAGCTTCTCTAAGTGGTTTCACTAGAATGTGGAACGCCGTTCGGACTCGGCTATAAAAAGGAGGTCCCTTGTCATTGAGTTTAACATGGAATCGGGCAGCACTCAGTGATAAGAGAGAAGTTCACCACTGTGGTATCACAATGGACTGAATAGTCTAAGTGAGCCTGATACATCGGGCTGCCACATAACCTAACCTAACCTAACCTAATGCCATATTATCGATATTCGACCCCTTTGGGTGGTTTTCTAGGAAATTTTGTACAAAATGTTTTGTTAGAACCCCAAACTCGATGTTATACAAAAGTATAAATACATTCGCAGTGGGAAATGATTGCATATCCTCTGGTTTTGGATTTGCTTATATACAAAAATGAATATGGTAATTTATATAGAAAATTAATTCTGGTTATTTTATGGATGTGATATAATGAAATTTGGTGTTTGATTTTGTCAACTTACCACCATTGGATGAATGCTTCATATTTGCACCATTTCCCGAGTTCGTGGCAGAGTTTTGAAATCCACCGCCCCCGCCGCCCATAACTCCGTATTTGATCGGTTTGAAATGAAAGAATGACGGCGAATATCCTGACCCCCCACGACTCAGGGAACTAAACTGCTCCTCTCTATCCTCAACGTAGAGACCTTCTTTTCCCATGGCCGCCAGTTGTCTACCCTTGGGCATGAACATTACCAAAAATACTGTGGCCGAAGTTGCAATCAATCCGAATGCTATGCAAGCGTCTTTGTGACGTTCCGCCACTGCCAAGCCACACAACATCCAACCCAACCATATGGGTATTGCTCCGCCAATTGTCAAGCCGATGTATGTGGCCTCACGATAATTGTCGCGAATTCCTCGCGACTTGATGGCCAATACAGCCACAAATACAATTAGGAATACTATATAGATCAGGGAGAACAAGAACTCGGAAAATTGAGTCTTGCATAGCGGAATAAGCACCGTCCCGGTTGCAGTTATACGCGCATAAATATCGTTCCCCGACGATGGACCATGAAATATTGACGAGAATGTTGATGATGTAGATCGATCGATGTGAGATGACATGGACGTCGCCAATAGATTGTTGCCTCCAAAGGGTACCGAGAGAGTAAATAGTTCCGGAGGTGAGGTAATCAACCACTGGGTACCTATTGCCACCTGTATGAGAACAGCAAAGAGCAATAACAATCCCTGATATGGAGCCGGCAAATACACACCACCATTTAGGCTAATGAGAAAAACACATTTCACCAGAAGAGCAGCGAAGACTAGAGCATATGCTACTCCCACTCCGAAGCGAATGGTGCCACAACTAAGCAGCGACGGCTGGACTGTTATTACAGCTCCCAATCCAGCACAAGCAAATAATCCCAGCAATAGCATTTGTCCCAAGAACAGATGTCGCCTTGAAGGCGATGTTCTCCAGGCTTTGAAGAGCACAAAAATTTCGAAAGCTCCCATCATTAGCATTGTCAGAGAAGCAAGAACCAGCACCGGTACCACCCATGGCTCCTTACGCAGCCCTGTGAAATTGGGAAGGGTTGACACAATCGTAGGCGGTGTAGCTGAATTATTTGTCGTTGTCTTCGGAGCAATTATCAGGACAGAGCGAGGTGGCCCGGCCTGTGGCGTTAAAGAGGGTTGTATAAAATTAGGTAAACCTCGACTCTTGGATCCACCTTTGGCCGATACCGTTGCACTCGGGGGAATGGCCGTAGAACTGGTTGGCACTAGAAAGAACTCAGTGGACATTTCCACAAGGCGGTCGGCTTTCGAGACATTAGTAAGAATCACATTTGCTCCATCCACGACATTTACATCTTCGCGCCGACTCAGTTGTTTGGATTTACGTGTTTTTGGAGACACTGTAATCGTTTCATATTGGTGATCTTCCAATGTTTCCACAGCCAGCGTATAAGCTTCGGAACTGTGTGGCTCTCGACTTTTTATCACTTCACTCTTAGGTCTAACTTTAGCATCACTCTCCAGACTTACAACATAATTACTTCTATTCAATAGACTATTTACACTGGCCTCTACCACACTTGATGTGCTATGGCCAACACCGCCAACAATTTTACCACTCAACCGACTAACAGCGTTCGTATTTACGTTCTTCTTACGCAACGGTAATAATCTTTCGCCAAATCTCGGTTCGTGGGCAGTACCGCCGACACCCACAACATCGTAATTACCAAATGCCTCAGTATCCAGGGCCAAGGCAAAAGGCACGACATGCACTTCTATCACGCACAAAGAGAGAACAATCCAACAAATTGCACTTTTTCCTATAGTCCGCGTTCTCCTTGTTCGGTCCGCACTCATTCCTGATGCTACTCCTGCGGTCGCATCCTTCGACCGTCTTTCGTGACGGACCATGCCTAACTGATCCACATTAGCTATACATCTATGCTGCAATACTCGAATCTATGTTGCAGCAATTCTTGGTCCAAACACAACGATGACCACTGCAACTCAATCGTTTGGCGTAACGATTCTTTTGGGTCTTTTTATTCTCTTTTGCACAGATACGTTCTCGCATTTGTCGATTCGTTTCTCCACTTCGTTTGGCACGCGGTCTGTTATCTTTTTTGTTTTGTTTCTTTTCTTTTCATTCGTTTTCGTTTTCGTTTTTTTTTTTTAAGTTGGAGCTCTCATTCAACCGAGGGTACCACACATCACATCTGTACGCGTTGCTTAACCGATAGTGACTGTTTGATGTTTGGTTGCCCATCTACGCTGTTAGCTGGATGGCTGGCTTGAGGCCAACCAACGTTAGTTTAGTTTTGGTATGGCCTAAACTTGTTGGACGCAACACACTTCAAACATTCACATACACATGCACACACAAAACATCAGGGATGAGTTGAAAATTAGTGTTGAAAAAATAGGAATTTCAAATTGTTTAAGAGGATTTCTATTGGATTTCTTTTAGAAACTTAGTGACTGTGTTTAAGTCAAATAAGTTCCAATCGTATCGTATTTCCGCCACAAAATCTGAAAATCTCATTATTCCGTTTAGAAATGTACTCAACAGAGATTAGTTGACTATCCCAGCTGGTTCGTTTGACATCAATGTTTAAAGACTCTTTTTAACTGCTACCAGGACATTTATAAGTCATTCGGTGGAGTGTATAGGGCTGAGTCATTAAATACCGAATTGAAGCCTACGTAGGATTTACAGTTAGCTACTTTAATTCGATTAAAAAAATTATTACTATAAACTATGGATTTTGTATTTGCTAAAAGTTTTGTGGCGAGAAAAAATAGTATAACAATAAGCAATTAAATGGTCCTTAAATAAGATAAACATCTAAGACTTTGGTATTGATACCGAGTCAAAGAAGCGAGGAATAGCACCAAAGATAAATTTAAGTCTTGCGAATTTAGAAAATATAGAATTCATTTGTTTGTCTTTTTTTTTACTTTTTTAATAAGTGGTATCAAAGGGAGTTCCTTGTCATTGAGCTTAATATAGAAACGGGCAGGGCGCATTAATAAAGGAGAAGTTCACCAGCTGTACTATCATAATGAACTGAATACTCTAAGTGAGCCTGCCCATTTAAGTGAGCCTACTCATTTTAAAGCAGCTAACTCTATGTTAAAGCCAAAACGTTTTCATTGAAGAGTTCTTAGACTTAGTAAACAAAAAACGTTGTATCCGAGAAATTCTATGCAGAGCAAAACTAGCATTCTTATTTTAAGGACCAGAAATCGCTTTGCATGAGACAATTCTTTTTGTTCAGTGCAGTGGAAATTATTCCTGTAATTTTTAGCGTAAGTCAACAATTTAAAAACTCAAATTCAATGGACTCTTTGAATATTTGATGGATGTATATATTGCAGCCACACTAAAAAAAAGCATGTTCGGTTCCAAAGATTTTGTCTTTACACTAATAATGATTCCGAGCCAAAGAAGCGGAGACTTGAAGTAAGGACAAATATATGGTAAGACACAATTCTCTTTTAAATTTAAGTTTTGCGTACTTACCTCTTAGGAAATAAAATTTAATTTGTTCGCTTTTCAGATTTTTTCTTCATGTGCTATCAGAGTCCTTTAAAATATGAACGACAACTTATATTTCCAAATTCGGACTCGACTACAAGTAGAAATTATACTATGTTTCAATTAAAAAAGTCTTTAAAATAAAAATAAAAAAATAAAAAAATCTCCTATTTTTAAACGCTTTTTTGCTTTGTAGTCAAGACGCCAAAAGTCAACAAAATAAAAAAAAAACAATTTTATTTATTTTGAAGAATTTTTCAGAATTATTAAAGCAAAGTTGACTTTTGTCAAACAAAATTTTCTTTCATTTTAGGATACTCCATTTTAGGTCGAATCGCTTATCTATAAAGACAAAACGACTTCATTGAAAAGTATATCGACTTTTGGACAAGGAAAAAGACTTTATATCAGAGAAATGCTTAGCATAGAAGCAAAATGGGGATTCGTATTTTAAGGAGATGAGATCTTTGGCCTCACGACATAATTTTTTACAGTGCAATCATCAAAAATTTTGTAGCAATTATATCTTAAAACAAATTGATATCACACACACAAAGGAACATCTGGAAAATATGAAGCCTTGTTGCCTTCAATTGAAGAAAAGCGTTTCGACATCCAACTAAACATAAAAATATTTAAATCAAACAAAAACGTTGGAATCTAGAAAACTTCTTTTTTTTAATTTTACTTCATGCTGTTCTCACTTTTTAGTATAGCGATAAACCAAATAAACGCCCCAGCAATTACAACTCAAAATATCAAAAAATGCAATAGCAGCTGTAACACCTTTTTAATCAGCGGAGTAATCACAACCAGCGTGCAGAACAATTCCGATTGATAAGAAATTGCATATAATTAATCTGGAGCGTGATGTTTTAATATCAAGCACTGAAAAATACGATTAAATAGTTGATGCGGCCGCAGAAAATGCTAATGACGCTTATAAATAAATAGAAATATTTGCTATTGTTATCCAAAATTCAATTTTGGGAAGACATTTTTAACGCACCGTTAGCAAATCTCCTATGTTCAATCAATTAAGTATGGAGAGGTACAAAGAATACATCAAGAATCAGGTCAAGAGTTTCCATATGCGTACATATATGTGTGTGTGTGTGCTCGTGTCTTTTAACAAAAGTTCCGTGAATTCCATAGTACCATAGACGATTTATTGCTTCATTCAGCGATTAAATCACAATTGGCAAATCCATAAAAGGTCGTACCTGCTCCGGCATTTTTTGTTTTGCATGTTTGGTACTATACGGGCCAAAGTCATATCGACAAAACATATATGAGGTGTGTTTGGAGATTTGATTCTCCCGCTATATCATCGCTCCGTCGCTAAGAATATGATAGCGGTATCGAAACTTAAGAAAGTCATTTGAATAAAACAGAAAAAATTTAACAAACAATAGCCCAAACCACTCGAAATGTATTTCGTACACACACACACAAACTAACATACCCGGCATTGTTCTGTGATGGAAATGTGGTCAAAAGACCATACTAAGAAATCATGTCTATCAATTGTTTTGCATAATTACCGCAAATTAAAAACATTTATAAACTCTTTAGAAGATATCAACAATGAAAGCCATATCAGCTTTTTGGACAAAAGAAAATGTCTTTCATACTATCAGCTCATTCTCAATGGTCAATGTTCATGTGACCAAAACAGATAAATTCTAAAATTCAATTGATCTCGAGGTATAAACACGTTTTTAGAATTGTTTTTAAGATAAGAAAACTTTAGTTGCACGAAAGAGCCTAGAAAAAATGTATTAGCCTATTACGGCACATTATAAACCAATAGTTGGCCCATAATTGTAAAGTGTCAATTTCCAAAACACACTAAAAAATGCTTAGTATGTCGGACTGTTGAGGAATGTTCTCTACGGGAAATATTTCAAATATTTTTCATCGACGTCAGCGTTATTGACGAGAATATCGCTCGGTGATTCGATTATTGTTTTTGCTAGATAAATCGAGTTGCGAAATCAAAGAGTGTCTGGATGGTATATACGGTGACAGATGCTGGGGAAAATAAGACCATTGAATCGAGTTTCTCCTGGATACACTCCGGAGACCAAATAACATTGCAAAGCAACCGTCGAACTTCCTATCACATCAACCGGAAATGTGGTGACCTTCGTTTTCACACTAAAAAACGCATGACCGGTTCCAAAGATTTTGTTTGTACATTTAAAATTTTGGTATTGATTCCAAGCCAAAAAGCGAAGAATTGTAAGGATACATTTAGAACAATTCTCTTTTAAATTTTAGTTTTGCGTACAAATTTTAATTTATTACCTTTTTTCAGCTTTTTTCTTCATGTGCTATAAAAGTCTCGAGACTCGACTTCAAGTAGAAATTATGATATTTTTCAAGTAAGAAACGTCTTGAAAATAATCGCTATTTTTTAGCGATTTATTGCTTTGTAGTGAAGATACCAAAAGTCAACAAATTTAAAGACGATTTCATTAGTTTTAAAGAATTTTTCAGAATTATGAAAGCCAAGATGACCTTAGTCAAACGGAATTTTCTTTCTTTTTTCTTTTGTTAAGAAACCCATTTTTAAGTCGAATCACTTAACTATAAGGACTAAACGAAATTGAAAAGTTTATCGGTTTTTGGACAACGAAAAAAAACTTTATATCAGAGAAATACGTATTCTATGCTAAGCAAAATTCGCATTCGTATTTTAAGGACATGAACTCTTTGGCGTCAAAACAACATCAGTATGGATTTAATATACGGTGACAGATGCTGGGAAAATAGTCGCAGGGATGAGAACATTTCAGAGCAATTGGAGGGAGTTTGTCCAGGATACACTCCGGAGACCAAATAACAATCAAAACATTGCAAAGCAACCGTCGAACTTCCTATACCATTAACCGGAAATGTGATGGCCTCCGTTTTCACAAGGTGTGATCAACATTGACTACCAAGACAAGGAAAAGGCTGAATTATAGGTCGATTCAATGCGGAATTGAAGAAAAAGTCTGCCACTTGTAGAAGAAAACATTGCCATTTCACCATAATAAAAAGCCAGCAAAATTACAATGAAAACTTAGATCAATAATTTGCTAATCATGTCAAAATATTTATCAAATATGACCTTTTACATCTGGGTTTATGACGAAGAAAGAAATTTATTTAAAACGCTTAAAAGCCATAAATGGATAATTGTTATGTTCCTCTTGTAGAACGTGGTTTTCTCGCACAGGCAAAAATAATGACATCTGACCCGATTTTGTCACTAAAATAATACTTCGGTCAACTAAACGAACAAATTCGATTCTCTCACAGATACCTACTAGCGTATAAGCTGGACGCGTTCGTTGAAAAACGTAATGCCAGGCATACAGTGGTTGAAGGTAAGATATCCCACAGAGACCATGAGAAAGGAGAAGAACATTTCCATCCATCCACTCAGACAACATCACCCGCATATTGCCAGGCAAAAGAACAAAGTTAGGAACGAATCAACCATCCAAAACATTTTGCTCATAAATTTACTTTTATGACTTAAGTTGAACATTTATGCAAAATTAATGATGCAAAATCTGCTGGGGTTAAAGTTGCTTTTGGTTTTCTTCCGATAACGACACGTTTAATCACTTTTTAGTCAATATAATCAAACAAGAAAACAGAAAGGTGGACACATCCGACAGACAGACCGACCCATAGACAGATCTATGACATCAATCGTTGATTCTGTGGCAAACAGATGGCGAAGGCAGAAAGTTAAAACATTACCTACTATAAAATACTAAGTAAAGATCAAATATTTCCTTGTGGCCATCTTGGCATGGGAATGAATTCGATAATCTATTTGCTTCAATACCTTCCCCCATCTCCACCATCACGCATCATCTCATGGAACATTGTGGAAAAAATTAAAGTCTCAGATTCTAATCTTTCCAATACACTCATTCAATGCCTAATATATTTAAGGCGAACATTAAAAATGTTAAAGAAAGTTCGACTTTCGATCAGATTTCCAGAGCATCTGGCTGGAATTGGTGAAATTTGTTTTCTTGGTACAAACGCAAGCAGACGACCTTTATAAGGACCATTAGTACGCGTTAAACTGACATGATGAAGAATTGACTTCATTGACTGAAGAATATATATATTGTGCTCTGCGGAGGAACATCCATCCACATCACTTTCTTGTGAAACTTAATTACCGCTTAGGTGATCGATAAGCGAGTATTTCTAATTGCCTTCATCGTATTCTCTTTAATAGTCATTTTCTTTTTCTTTAAAACTATTTACCTTAAATCTATGTGTCTATGATTTGTCATTCTAAGCATGGCCTAAAGAAAAAAACTATATTAGCTGAGTTTGTTATTTATGTTCTGTGCAAGCAAATTGGCCAAAATAAAAATGAAAGTTAATTTATCTATTGGGAATTCGCAAACGTATTTGTGACTGAGCCCAATAAAATCAATTTTCTTTTCCTAATGATTTTTATATTGTCGATTAGGCATGTTTGTCATGGACATTGGTAATACTATTCGCATTATACATCAAGTCTGGTCTGGTCTGGTCCTGGAATATCACCTTGATTCCATAAGGATTTATAAAATATAGATTAGGATATGTAAGGAGAATTAAAAAATCGATTTTCTTAACAGTCGTTCGATTAGTCGATTTGGTAACTCTGGTTAGGTTAGGTTAGGTTAAAGTGGCAGCCCGATTAAGATTCAGGCTCACTTAGACTATTCAGTCCATTGTGATACCACATTAACTAAAAGTACCTATTCCATATGGGCACATCTAGTTTTAACCGCTGAACCTTCTCGATTATTTTTCTTCGCTGAACCAACCAGATTGTTCCAAAAACATTAGCAGACTGCTTAAGTTAACGTTTTCCAGATCCGCCAGTAATCTGAAGCTATATGCTCCTAAAAGTTGCTTGCGCTTTACACAAAATGCAGGACACTCACACAAGAGGAGTGTAATTGATTCTTTTTCCTCCACATCATGACAGCTCATACAATAGTCATTATACCTCGCGCCAATAGTTTTTGCAAAATCGCCTATCAGGCAGCGGCCCGTTATAGCAGATATCAGGAGTGATATCTGACGTCTCGAGAACATTAGCATATCTAGTGTGCGGTTTAAGTTTAAATGGGGCCATATTTGCTTGGTGTCGTTACAACCCTTACAATTCTCCCATCGAACATTTGCCATCATGACTGCCTTCTCACGCAGTAAGAGCTTGCAGATTCTAGTTCCCCTGGAATATGTAAGTAAGGTAGTTCCTAGCCTTGCCAACTCATCCGCTTCGCAATTCCCCGGTATGTTCCTATGGCCAGGCACCCATATTAGGTGAATACTGTACTGCTCAGCCATCTCATTGAGAGATTTGCGGCAGTCGATGGCCGTTTTCGAGTTGAGGAACACAGACTCCAAGGATTTTATTGCAGGTTGACTGTCTGAGTATATATTAATGCCCACATTTTTTGGAAAATTACTTCTCAGCCAATTCGCCACCTCTCTTATTGCTAATATTTCAGCCTGAAAAACACTACAGTGATTAGGTAATCTTTTCGCTATTCGAAGTTCCAGATCATTAGAATATACTCCGAACCCCACTTCCATCCAATTTGGAGCCATCAGTGTAGAAATCTATACATTCTTTATTCCCCGGGGTCTATGTACACCACGCCTCACTGTTGGGGATTAGAGTCTCAAACTTTTTGTCGAAAAGTGGACTCGCCAAAGTGTAATCCACTACGTTGGGCACATCTGGCATTATTTTGAGGACCGAACTGTGACCGTAACTTTTTTCCGACCACAGTGATAGCTCGCGCAACCGCACAGCCGTTGTTGCAGCTGACTGTTTGTCCAAAATGTCTAAAGGCAATAGATGCAGCATGACATTAAGGGAGTTTGTTCCTGTCTTGCTGAATGCACCTGAGATACACAAGCACGCCATACGCTGAACTTTGTCTAAACTTGTCGGCTGGTGAAGTGCCGGCCACCAGACTACAACACCATATAGCATTATAGGTCTAACCACTGCCGTGTATAGCCAATGCACAATTTTTGGTTTTAGTCCCCACTTTTTTCCTATTGCCTTTTTGCACGAGTACAAAGCTACCGTTGCTTTTCTCGCCCTTTCTTCAATATTAAGCTTAAAGTTCAGCTTCCTGTCCAAAATAACGCCAAGGTATTTTGCACACTCACCAAAGGGAATTTCAATACCCCCTAAGGAAATAGGTCCAACCGTGGGAGTTTTGCGATCTTTGCAGTACATGACTAATTCTGTCTTTGCAGGATTTACCCCAAGACCATTGTCGTTCGCCCATTTCTCAGTCATCCGGTAACTCTGGCTCGATTTTTAAGGAAAATCAAACACAGATTTTGAAGATCGAGATTCAAATTTCAAGATAGACTTTTGATTTTTCGATTAAGATGAAATATGCTTGTAAATCCAATCTATGCAATCTTAATTTTAGAAGACTAAAAGTGTACAATAATGAAAATGAACTCAACTTAAAAAAAGAGCAGAAAGCTAAATTATACACTGAAAAAAACATTGAACCCACCAGGAAGAAAACTCTGGCATCACGCCGATATTACAAAAATAAGTAAATATTTTACGACAATTTCAAGAAAATTTATTAGACATAAATAATTTTTTTCACTCGGTGAAGAAAATTTTGTAGTTTGAAGGAAAAAATTGGCAAGAATGTCTTTAGTGACATACGAAATTCATGATGGACTCATTTTTAGTAAAATTTACAAATTTAGAGAAATAATGAACTATTTTGTAAGAAATACGAATTTACTAAATCTTTATGCTTAATTTGTGTATAATTTTTTTCCGTTGTTTAGTTAATTTAACTAACGTACGCAAAAAAAAATATTAGAGTAAAGACAACTTTCTCCAAACATAATAATTCCATGAACTAAAATAAAGTTAAATTGGCTTTAGTGAAATAGAGAGTTCACTTTTTTTTAAGTTAAATTGGCTTTAGTGAAATAGAGAGTTCACTTTTTTTTGAGTGTATAACAAAAAATAGTTTATCTAAAGGTTACCTATTTTTAAATGTAATTAACACTGCTTCACATCAAAGACTTTGAGCATAATGTTGTGTAAATTATATCTCCTGAAAATTAGATTACAAAATTTCCCTTATTAAGTCGATATTTTCTTCAGTGTACTGTGTTGCAATTTAACAATTCATTTTTGCAATACAATTTTTGCGAGTTTTTGAGATGGTCTAGGTGTTATTTTATGGTTTCATTCATTATATTTCATTAACGTTCAATGATTGTTTCACCACACGCTCACAAAAAATCGCTTCTGTAACATATACTCCCAAACATAATTTGCTTCAAGCATATACATTTTTGGGTATTGCCCAAACATTTATATGTTTGATCTCTTAAAATATATAATATGTTTGAAAGCATATTAGTCTAAACAATATATGTTTGGGTACTCTGAGTTCCAAACATTTTGTATTTTTGCATCCAAATTCAATAATGTTGTCTTCCAAAAAACAATATGTTATTATGTGAACATATAATATGTTTGGAAGCATTTTGCACCCAAAAATATTATATGCTTAAAAAAAATTCTCCCAAACAATATTGTGCTCAAAATTTTATTTATTTATTTATTTATTTACAATCATAACGAATTATGAAAATAAACAGGTAATATAGGTGCTAACAACATAGGTTTTCGACCTGAATGCTCAAAATTTTGTTTCTGCCCAATTGTATATTCCCCCACATCTTTCTCACTTCCACCAAATTTTTTAGTTCTTAGCACCTTTTTCTGTAATACAAACATTGTAGAAGAAATTATTCAATTGTATGATTTTTTTTTATTTTAATTTTACCTTTTGCCGGACGGGGATTCGAACAGCGGACCACACAGTTTGTAAGGATCAAAGAAGTAGCTGATCAATTGCCCAAGGAAAAATAAAATGTTAATTTTGTAATAACAAGCAACAACCACCAACTTAATTCAATATCGCTCCCTGTTAAATAGCGCTCCAAGCTACTAAACACATATATGTTTATAGGCTATTTCTAAATTAATATATGTTTGCATCCAAGCATATTATATTTACAAACATTTTATGTCCCAAACATAATATGTTCTAACATATTAACATATATGTCCCAAACATGTTATGCTAGTTTATGAACATTATATGCTTGCACTCAAAAATATTGTGTTTAAAAATTTGTGTTCCAAACATATAATGTTTATAGCCAAACATATGAAAAACAGCCTTTTTCATCCGTGCAGCATCTTACGATTCTAATGGATAGATTCAAATAGGGTTTTTCCAAGCTTGATTGTGGCGATTGTTTGCTTTGTATCATTAATGGCTATGGTCATAAACTTAAAAGCTTTTTCCCATTCAACACGACAACGATCACTAGGTGTTGCCCGATATAATGGAAAAAGTGCAGTAAAGAAACAATGATGCATTCTCGTAAAATTAGACGTTTATATCTCAAGTTGTGGCTGGGGCTTGGAGTGCCAACATTTAAATTAATAAGATATGGGTCCTTGTTTACAGCAGAATCATTTGGTTGTTGGTTTGTTTCTTTAGATAGAATTCTCTCTTTTGCAAAACAAATTTGAATTAACGGTAACTAAGATACGAAACACTGACATTGTTAAAGAAAACTAAAACTTCAACAGGGATTTCATCCTAAGAGAGTATTAAAGAGCTCGGAACTCTTAAGCGTCCGAACGGTTAGAATATTTATGAAATGTGATTGTTTTAATACCGCAATTGAATTAATTGTGTGCGAAAAAAAGGCGAGTCGAGACATAAATAAATGTCTTTAAATCTTAATTACATTGTTATTCTCCAAATTATTAACATACAGATACATCAAAGTCAAACATTTATAAAAAAAACTTTAACCTAAGATGCAAAATCATCAAAATAAGTCGTAAGCTATATTGGAAGCTGTTTTAATCCAAACATTTAATATATGTTTCATTAATTGAAACATGTACGGCCGTAAGTTCGCCCAGGCCCTCCACCACAGATTGCGTAGAATCTTCTACTAAAGGCTGTAATCCACAATCGAATTACTTGGGTTGTGGTAACACTTGCCGATGCCAAGATATCTTAAAGCTTCTTAACATCGTCTTCTAAATTGTACGTTAGTTCATATGGGGTGTATGTTAGACAAGATAAAAATACCTACATAATTCAGTTATTGACCGCTACAGGGGAGTCTATTACGAACCGAAATGAATCAATTTTTGCTAAAAGTGAAATATGGGGGTCAGTTTATATGGGTGCTACATATAACTATGAACCGATATGGACCAACTTTTGCGTGATAAGTACCCAATTTAGCAGGATCATGGTTGTTGGGGGCCATATACACCAAATCGAATGGAATTTGCTCCTCCAAGAGGCTGCGAAACCCAAATCTGAGGATCGGTTTATATAGGGACTGTATATAATTATGGACCGATATATTGTTTCATATCGGACCGATATGGAACAATTTGGAAAAATGTTAGCCGTATACTAACACCACGTAACAAATTTCAACCTAAGAGGCTCCGCAAGCCAAATCTGGGGTTCGGTTTATACGGGGGCTATACGTAAAAGTGGCGCGATATGGCCCATTTGCAATACCATCCGACCTACATCAATAACAACTACTTGTGCCAAGTTTCAAGTCTACGAGGGCGGTTCGGAAACTTCTTAGCCTATCAATGGAAGAGAATAGTAAGTTTTTCAAAAATATTTTTATTTTTCAATATAATCTCCTGAATCTTCAATACACTTAGTACAATGCTTTTCTAGCAATTCTATCCCTTGATTAAAATAGTTTTCCTCAAGGTCTTCGAAATAGTGGTTTACAACTGTAATTGCATCTTCATTTGAGGTAAAACGCTTGCCAGCAAGGAATTTTTTTAGATTTGGGAACAATTAAATGTCACTGGGAGCTAAATCAGGAGAAAAAGGTGGGTGGTCAAGCAACTCGTACTTTAATTTTTTGATTTTAGCCATTGTTAAAATACTCTTGTGCGCTGGTGCGTTGATGAAAAATTATTTTTTGTGCTGTAAGCCAGGACGTTTTTCTCGAATTTGTAAATTTAATTAATCCAAAAGGTTGCAGTAGTACTCTGAATTTATTGTTTTACCTTTTTGCAGATAGTCAATCAATAAAATACCTTTGAAGTCCCAAAAAACCGTTGCCATAACCTTACCAGCCGATTGAATTGTTTTTGCCTTCTTTGGGGCACTTCCTCCAGCTTCAGTCCATTGTTTGGATTGTTCTTTTGTCTCTGGAGTATAGTGGTGGATCCATGTCTCATAAACAGTTATGAAACGACGCTTAAAATCCATTTTATTCCGCTTAAAACGATCCAAACAAGCTTGAGAAATGTTCATTCTTATGCGTTTTTGATCGACTGTTAACAAATGCGGCACCCATCTTTCAGAAAGCTTTTTCATCTGTAGTTCTTCATGCAAAATTAAATGGACTGGCTCATTTGAGATGCCCATGATGCAATTTCACGCACTTTTATTCGTCGATCATTTAATACCATATCATGCACTTTGGCTACAATTTCTGTTGTTGTTGCTGTTTTTGGACGTCCACTACGTGGACGTACAACCACATTTAAATTCAGCAACCCAATTTTTTACTTTTGCATATGAAGGAGCACCTAACACATTCACCATATCATTATGAATTTCTTGTCCCGATAAATATTTAATGACAGCATTTCTAATTTTTCCATTGTAAAAAAATTGCGGATGCGTCTTTTTTGAACACATGTTTCCATATGAAGAAGTTGCCATATCGAAACAAAATTTAACATGTGTTCATAACAGAGATGAAAGTTTCCAAAACACTTAACTTTTTTTCTTTTTATACCGCGCATTTTTTGCTAGGCTAAGAAGTTTCCAAACTGCTCTCGTATAGCTTCTTTCGTTCGGAAGTTAGCGTGATTTTAACAGAAGGACGGACATCGCTACATCGACTCAGAATTTCGCCACGACCCAGAATATATACAGTGAAACCTCTAAAAGGTGGACACTCACGGTCGCCTAAATGTTGTCCACAAGGTATCCGGTTATTAGAGGTTGTTATATAGCAAACGTCTCCAGGCTACTGTCCACATTTGGGAGGTGTCCGGTTTTCAGAGTGTCCAAGTTCGAGAGGTTTCACTTCATGGGGTCTTAGCGTAATCCCTATATAAATCTCCTCATAGATGAAATTGTTATCAACACACATACATATCATTACAATTCACATAGTGGACATCTAAATGAAACTGTTCCTGTTGTTTGATCAAAATTGGTAAACATTAAAATTAAATGAAAATCTTGTTGACTTTCCCAAGGACTAGTCCTATAAGGAATGTACTTCTCTACAGCATTACCAGAAGCAAAATTGCAATCGTGGTATTTCCACAATATATGTGCTATGTAGTAGTACTCGTGGAATTTTGATGTATGGTAACCGAAATCGTCTAGTGATGGTAAGCGATTATTCCCAAGCATACGTTATTGCTGGATGTAGGACACAAATGCTCTTCGTATGCGGTTTTTCACCTCAACTACTTACATTGCTACTTTGGTAGTATTTAAATTAATATTTAGATATAATTTCCAAATTTGTGAATAGCTATTTCGACAATTCTCAAAAGTGCAAAACATCGTCGACTTACAGAGCGAACTGTTGTTGCGATAGACATAGTTGGCTTATTTTGTGGATTCCAGCTTTAAGATTGAAAATGAATGATATTTTTTTCACATTTTGTTAAAATCTTCTTAATCCCATACATGTTGTATGTTCACATGATATGCATCTAGATAGTGGTACATGCCCAAAATTTCCACAATATAACCAGATATCGATCTGGAGCAACTTCTTGATTTGTCATTGATAATAACACCAAACGCATTGTCTGTCATCATCGAGTTCTCTGAATCACATTTGATATATGTGTAGAGACTGAAATAACCTATGCAGCTTATGATGTTACATTTACTCTACGGAGGTGGAACCTTCATAGCCATAGTACAGATACATGTTCTAGGATATTTATGTTAACGTGTCAATGTAGGTGTTGCCAGTTTGCACTGTAAGTGCACAATGCAATTTGGTCATAATGGAGTTGCGCTTAATCCGACGTATATACTTATGTTTATGGCTTCATTAGATCAACGTATTTATCAAGAAAATCTTATTGGAAAGACATCTCTGAGTCGAAATAGTCATGCAACCATAATTGCTGTCGCTCAATGAGCCATTGATGTATTACCTTTTAAGAAAAAAAAATCATGTGAAAAATCATAAATTCGTCATGGCATATGAAAGTAGGCATCAAGCATTACCGCATTCAAAGATTTTATGGCCGTCTGGCAAGAAGCAGAGCAGTATTGACGTACAAAATATTAAGCAAATCGTTACGTCGGTTAAGAATTCCCATATTGGCTACACTGAAAAGGTGGTTTGCTTCCTACATTTACTAAATATTAAATGACACGTTTTATGTTAAATAAAATATATTTACAAGCTTAGTTATAATTTTATGGCACTCCTCTTTGAAATTTTCGCCCTTTACCTAAAAAAGAATATTAGTGTCTTTAACAATTTTTACAAACATAACAGGTTGGCTGATAAGTCCCCGGTCTAACAAAGAAAAACACATTTTTTTGTCATAATTCGTTTTTATTATTCAACATAGTTCCCTTCAAGAGCGATACAACGATTATAGCGACCTTCCAATTTGTTGATACCATTTTGGTAGTACTCCTTCGGTTTTGCCTCAAAATAGGCCTCAGTTCTGGCGATCACCTCTTCATTGCAGCCAAATTTTTTCCCTGCGAAAATCCTTTTGAGGTCTGAGAACAAGAAAAAGTCGCTGGGGGCCAAATACGGTTGGTGGGGAAGCAATTCGAAGCCCAATTCATGAATTTTTGCCATCGTTCTCAATGACTTGTGGCACGGTGCGTTGTCTTGGTGGAACAACACTTTTTTCTTCTTCATATGGGGCCATTTTGCCGCGATTTCGACCTTCAAACGCTCCAATAACGCCATATCTTTTCCCTTCTCAAGATAATCGATAAAAATTATTCCATGCGCATCCAAAAAACAGAGGCCATTACTTTGCCAGCGGACTTTTGAGTCTTTCCACGCTTTGGAGACGGTTCACCAGTCGCTGTCCACTCAGCCGACTGTCGATT
Source organism: Haematobia irritans (assembly GCF_050003625.1). Lineage (NCBI taxonomy): Eukaryota > Metazoa > Arthropoda > Insecta > Diptera > Muscidae > Haematobia > Haematobia irritans. The sequence goes on from NC_134400.1 coordinate 739,799, forward strand.
GGACTCAGGAGTGTAGTGATGGAGCCATGTTTCATCCATTGTCACATATCGACAGAAAAACTCGGGTGTATTACGAGTTAACAGCTGCAAACACCGCTCAGAATCATCAACACATTGTTGTTTTTGGTCAAATGTGAGCTCGCGCGACACCCATTTTGCACAGAGCTTCCGCATATCCAAATATTGATGAATGATATGACCAACACGTTCCTTTGATATCTTTAAGGCCTCTGCTATCTCGATCAACTTCATTTTACGGTCATTCAAAATCATTTTGTGGATTTTTTTGATGTTTTCGTCGGTAACCACCTCTTTCGGGCATCCACTGCGTTCACCGTCCTCCGTGCTCATTTCACCACGCTTGAATTTTGCATGCCAATCAATTATTGTTGATTTCCCTGGGGCAGAGTCCCGAAACTCATTATCAAGGCAAGTTTTTGCTTCCACCATATTTTTTCCCTTCAGAAAACAGTATTTTATCAATACACGTAATACCTTTTTTTCCATTTTTTCACAATAATAAAAGTTGCTTCACAAAAGACGCTCTATCTCACAAACTAATTGACTTACAGACGTCAAATTTTGACGAATCATTTGAAGGTTGGTACCAGAGAATGAAGCCGCCGAGTCGCGCCGCCGATTTCAGTCGCCGCCGACCATTTTTTGCCAGTCGACGCCGCCGCCGAATATGTCGACTCATCTCGACTCAAATTTAGCCGCCAAGTAATCAAAAATATCGATTTAAATCAGAAAAATGTTTATTAAATTGTCGTATTTTTTCCAAAATTTTGAACACAACCAATCATATTTAATCTGCTATAATAATTTAGCAAAAATTTAGCTCAGAAAATTTGAACGAAAAGTAAATTTGTTTGTAAGATAGGTTGTACAACTAATCTCATTACCATTCGATTAACTTCAAATTGATTTTATAATGGATAATTGTCCGCCGCCGAGTGAACAAATTTATATCGGCTCAACCGTCAAGCCGCCGCCGCCGGAGGCAAAAATTTAGTGTCCGCCGCCGCCGACAAAAATGGGTCGGCTTCATTCTCTGGTTGGTACTATATAAAAATAATATGCATTTAATACTAGTGACGCCATCTATGTGTCAGACCGGGGACTTATCAGCCAACCTGTTATATAACATATCATTATTCATTTGACAGAGTCAAAACATAGAATTGAATGCAATTGGCTGGATTTTGTAGTAAGAGTAATAAAACAAAACTAGTCATTTAAATTTAAGGATTGAAGAAAAGCTTGAAGTTTAAGATGTTTACTGAATTTACAGATTTTATTTTGATGATTGGGTTATAAATAGTTTCGATGCTGATGAGGAATGTGGACATTGCGAAGCGGTTGCCCATCTAACCGTCTTGCAGTTCAAAGGATATTGCCCTGTTCAATTTGGTAAACATTTTCCCCTCGGATTCCGACCAAACCAAAAGTGTCAATTTTTAAAAAGGCATTTGAAATTATTTAGGTTGTCATTATTATTCACACTTCAAACCGTCGCTAATCAAATGCTACAAGTTGTTGTGAGATACATATATGCAAATAAATAGATATATAGACATATATATAGATCCATATACTCTTGCATTGCTAACAAAGTCTAATGCGCATTTGTTATTTTTCCAGAACTTCTTTTTTATGGCAATTATATCATTAGTGTCATAGAAATAACAAAATCATGTCAGAGGTGAGAAAAACTCTTGGACACTGAAAAAATATTAACTAATTGTGTAATATTTGTCAATATAGCTCAGTCCATACATACCTTGTTCACACGATGAGTTGGCAATTTGTACGAGTTTCATTTTGAAACTCTTGAATTTATTGTGCCGAATTACTTAACTCCCCATTTTCCGATATTCGGAATCGCAAATTATTCATTTGGTGATCTTTTCATAATCCTAAAACATACACACAGAAAACAGATAGGTTGAAAATCGATTATTGTAACGAAAATTCTACATTTACAATCAAATCACAGTTGTGTCATTAATTTTACTTTATTTACAATCGTTATTTCGTTCCTTCTACCATTTGTTGTTTGTAATACAAGACAATTAGTTGTCTAAACTAAATGCCTCTCTTTTGAAAAATTTTGATCGAATTTGATAGGCACAACCAACCTTATAAAACCTTTGTAACTGTCATTTTGTAGTCAGCACTTTCGTTTGGTACTCACAGCCGAATTCCTTTGAATATATTTTTGAAATGTCAATAAAATTATTTGAAGTACAGTGTGTTTTTTAAATATCAAGTAACTAGAACTGAAAACGAAATACTTCTTATTCGTTTCGAAGCTTATCTGCCTCATCCGTGGACTGCCTATAAAATATTGTCGTGAACAACTCGCGCCGTGCAAAACTGGCCTTAGTACACTATATTGGCTGTGAAACTAAAATAATACACAGCAATATTGGCTATATTGCAAACAAATAGCTTCAGGGTACTCAATGCTACGGTACGCATCCTTAATATGGAATAATTTCATTTTGTTTAACACGGCGGCTCTGAAAAAATCCATCTCTACATCTGCCTTATATATTTGAAACCCCAAGAAAGTGACCATCGTGGATAGGTTAGTATGTCGTTTTTAAAACTCCACACTAATTTCTTTGATAAATTTATTGTGTGTTCTAGACGGGCCATAGACAGTTCGGACACCATCTATAAATACTAATATGCTAAGAGTACCAAAGATTTAGCTCCATTATCTGTCGATTCCCCAACCTATTCATGCTGGAGGGTATACTTTTAAGGGTGAACATTTTTTATAATGTATTAATATATTGTATTTAAGTATATGTACCTTCCTATCATCTAAAAAATATAAATAAAATGCAGTATTTTGTGGGATTTTGTTATTCAATTCGGTTATGGTGCTTTAAAGTTGGGAGATACAACCAAATGAAGAAGGGAGCAACGACCAATTTCATCGTCTGACACAACCAACTCCATATATAGTATTAGTAGGGTTTCCCATCATTCGATTGAGTCGACCGAATTTGTTGGGTGTCACAACTGCCAACTGGTAGTTGCTACAACTGCCAAAAGGAGGTTGGCAATAAATTCGATTGTCACAACCAATCTGTATTCTCTGTGTACAAACTTAAAATTTGGCATTGAGTCATACTTGTCCGATAGGAAACAATTTGTTCAAATAAAGGAACTTAGAAGTGGAATGTCTGCGGTTCAATATGGAGTGCAGCACGGAAGTAACTTGGGTCCATTACTTTTCGCCATATATTAATGATATTAAGAATTTCCATCTTTTTGGAGAAATGTTTTTGCATGCTGACGACATATGTCTGTTCTACCCCTTTAAATATGGGATTTCGGCGAGGCCATATATTGAACGTGATTCTGCGCTTATATTAGAGTTTATGCGAATAAATCGATTGTTTATCAATGAGAGGAAAACTAAGCCAATTCGTTTTAGACCGTACACACGTTCCAATGTGGCATTTGCCGTTAATATAGGCCTAATAAATAAAGTGGATACAGTCAAATATTTGGGACTTCATCTACAATCTAATATGTCATGGGATCAACATATACGCCACTTGAAATCAAAAATAGCACCGGTAATAGAAATACTATTTAAGTTCAAATTTAAATTCAGTCGGGAGACTAAATTACTTATCTACCAAACGCTAATTCAAAGTATTTTGAACTACTTAGCCATAATCTTCCAATACATTTTTCGACATATGATCTGTATACAGACATATTTCCGACTATATTGCCTATACACGGAACATATAAGTTTCAATTATTTACATATATTTTCAAATGTGTTAATAATATCGGACATCATACTATCATACTTTTGCGGAGTCAAGCCAATGTTAATACTAGAAATAATCAACAACTTATGGCATTTTCGATTCGCAAAAAATATGTTGCCTTGGTGTTACCCTACTTTTTCCCTCATTGCATTTTCGCCCCAATGATAGTGTCATTCCAAAGTTATTGTTAATTCAAAATATTGTGCGGGATACAGGATCCAAAATCTATGGCAGTGTCCTTCATATTTTCCATTCAATTTCGAGAATGTTGCACCTTTTTCCCCAATCGAAATCGCCATTAGAGTAGTATTATGCCGTACCGAAAGAACTAAACAACGCATTGACTTTTGTGGTACTCGTGAATACAACAACCTTCCACAGCATATTCAATTCTGCACATCAATATCTAATATCAAAAATTTAGTTAAAGAGTACTTAAAAACGAATATATTAGTTATCTTGTCATAATATTGCTTCTAATATAGTAGTATTAACTATAGAAAACTTGTTGGGAGAAAGTTGGAATCTGAAAACAATGAAAACTACATCAAAATAATATAAATTCAATGAAAGAACTTCTGAAACGGATGGATTCTTATCCTTGCATATCATACGCATAACATTCTACCACTCTTTGGTAAATCTCTTTTTGCTGAGTGGATGTCGCATCTCTGTCTGATATTTCACATTACTGTTATTGGAATAGCTCAAAATTCCACAGAAAATTATTTAATATTTAATGTATGGCAAATTATTGTTTCAAATACTAAAAAATAAGAACAAACACCGTGCCTTCTGTTGTCAGTAAAATTAAATATTGAAAAAAAAAAATCCCCCATAATTTTCGAGAAGTGTCTGACAATAACAATTCCACAGATAAGTGAAATATGGTTTGGATGTATTGATATATTCTACTGCTACTGGTACTGGGGTATATGGTTTCAGATGTTTGTGTAGTTGGTTCGATTTTTAACATAGAAATGCACGTTGTTCATCATGAATAGCACACGCCATAAATAAATTTAACTGAGTAATGGATTTAAATAAAAAAGTTAAACGGTTCACAATCGGCGAGACTGACTATATTAAACGCTACACCATATTCTCGCTTGAGCTATATTTGTGGTATGCATGATATTATTACATATTATATATTGAATATTTAGATTTTGGCCAATATCAATTGGTGATTAACTCATTAAAAAAGTAAGGAGAAGTCGCTCATAATAAAAACAAAACCAGCCAACTGGATTGAAATCGATGACTTTACTTTGACAAAGGAAAGGCGAAATGTCGAATGTCCAAAATCCGAAAGACAAAATACAAGGTCAGGATAAGTCGATTTCGACATTTTTACTCTGATAGAAATTTTCGCTATATTAACGAAATCTGTTCTTAAAATTGAGCTAACGACACAAATTCGTTAATATAACGAAATTTTTTATTATTGTGATGAAATTTCTGTTAAACAATGAAACGTGTCGTACCATTAACGAAAGTTTTCATTGTCTCAATGATTTTGTTTAGCAATGAAAAACAGTGTAAAAATCCCATTTTAATGAAATTTCCTTTGTGTGTAATAAACGGTGGGGACCATCGCGCAGAATATCTGCGTTAACGGAATTAATATCTACCCTAAATCTTTTTCCATGATTTAACAAGATTTGATCAAATTATTGTAATTTACGAATTTTGTCTGAAAAATCGAACGCAATACCTATTCATATGGTACATTTTTGCGAAAATTTGTTTAAGTGAAAAGTCGACTATATGGGAACATACTCAAAACCAATTATGCCAGAAAATTTATTCGTCTAATTGAAGTAATTATATAATATGTGCGACGTAGAAGTTGATTGTCAACAGACAGACGGATTTCGTTAATCTCATTCCCTTATTAATTCTGAGTCATTTATTATAAGATGTCGCGAAGCTGTACACTAACCTATAATACCCTATTCTACAGTAGTGTTCCAGGGACCAATACAAAAAATAGTTTGCAATTTTATTTTGGAATTTGCACGGTAAAAACCTCTCTCTCAGCCCACCGGACTCAGTACAGCAAAGAGTTTTGAACTGAGAACATCAACGTAAACCCCCAAAACGCAAACAAAAAAGCTACCTAACAATGGCTATCTGGAAATTGGCATTTGTTTTGCTTATCAGTTTTTTGTGTTCAGCAAAAGGCCGCTCGGTGTCGGTAATTGGTGATGTCTTAATCGAAGTCGACAATGGTAAGTACGACTTTGCTGAATGGAGGATATTTCGCTTTTTTTATTTCTCTAATTATAGGTAAACTTCGATGTGATAAAATAGTATGCCCATTGGATACTGAACGTTGTGTGGTCTCTAAGGAAAAGGATCCAAATGATCCCACTGTGTTAGTACGCTCGAACATTTGTTATTCTGCGAATGGCGAGGAGTTAGCTAACTCTTTAACCAATGAAACTATTGATCCACATACTCAGATTAGTTTCCTAATTGAAGCGAATCGATATGGTTCCATTTCTACCGTGAACTCTTATAATTCATTCCAATCAACAAGCATAGGACAATTCGATAAGGAAGCATTTAATGCAGGAATGGAAACCCTTAACCGTAGCATGGTAGCGTTAAACAAAGGACTGAGTCAAATGTCCCACCAATTGGCCAATATGTTTGGTGGAATATAATTGCCAACTATAGTAGGTTTTTCCCTAACTGCGCACATACTGTTGTATATTTTAGCACCAAAAAAATAAATCAGATTTTGATCATTACAAACAAACACGCCATTAACTCTGTTCAGTCACAATTTAAATTATAATTAGATCGCATTGTAATTTTCACACATTTATTAGTATTCAGTAGATATGTGTTCATCATATTCGAAATTTGAGTAAGTGCCACTGTCATATATACATCCATAGAAGATGTGTTATCTTATACAGAAGATATCAACGTCACATTTCAAAGAGGATAATTCTTCTACCTCTATACAATTTTAAGATAAACAAATTTGCGATGACATTGACTGTCAACCTGAGACGTTTGGGCGTCGAGTGCATCGTCAAACCGATACGAATGATGATAAATTATTGCATTCAATATTCATGCGTTTCAATAACAAAAAAAAATACTGATAACAAATGCCGCGTCTGCGACTAAAAAGGCAATGTCGAGAAGAAAAAAATTGAATCATTTTTTGGAGCCGCATGTGTGTACTCTGCAGGATATGGTCTTGGGGCTAATGACAATGCCACTCATCCACTGGAAGGGATGAAGTTAGAGCAACTACCAAACAAAATAAAAAGAATGTCAAAATTTTCGAGTTTTCCAGTAAAATTAATGTATGCGGAATAGAAAAACTTCAATGGTTTAAAGGTTGGTTTGGTTTTAGAAATAGAAAAGTCATCATCTTAATGCAAAGAATAGATAGACGAGAATAGCTGACAGAGTAATGTTTAACAATATGACAATACATACGGGAGGAAAGAATTTCATATGTGAATTATCTTCTAGGGGTCACAAGTCGATACTGGCAAAAAATGCCAGAAACAACAATATATTTTTTAGAATTATTATGGTTTACGTAATTGAATTACGCGCATAACTTCCACATACTTAACATTCTCGGTCGGCTTGTATCAAATGATCACCGATCTACCGGTTTTATCTCATGAAGTTATACTTTTTGTCCAATTTTTAATGAATTTAAAAAAAATCAATTTTATTTCATAAAAAGCTTTCAAAAATCATCCCGATTTGAGGACAAGAATCGAAAAAATACTAGCAAACACTGCCGTGATGTTGAAAAGACAACTAGTGTCACATAATATGTGCACGGAATTGAAGAAAATCATTTTATCTTTTCTAATGTTAGCTTTTCTTTTGTCAAATTTAGACCTATATGCATTTATGATGCAAACTTATATGGCCGGCGAAAGATTTGCTACAATTTAATTAGAAAAAATAGATTGTAGTGCTGGGATCAAAATGGATCAAAATATATACATTTTTATTTTTCATTTTCAATATAAATACATACATATATGTACTGTATAGTATACTTTTTTTTCTAATAACAGGAACAAAAGATTCAACAGAATATTAAAAAGAAAATAAATAGACAAAAATAATAAATAAAGAATATGGACTTTTTACAATAAATTACACTATTGGCACTTGAGGTTTTACATGGATATTTAGAAGCCTTCTGAGGCAGCTCTAAGCTCATCCATTAGTGAAGGGGGGACATTTAGAGAAGCAGCAGTTATAAGGGGTGTTGAGGACATCTTTTGGGCGTAGGAAGAGAGGAAGTTTTGTAGGTCACATCGTAAATTGCCAATATTTGTTTCAATATTGTGCAAATTTGGCAAGCATTGATTGCTACGTTGAATTAGATCTAGAATGGTACTATTCGATGGTCTCTTTGTTGCTAAAGCAGATTGTTGTATTAACTGAAATATTAATAAAAGTGTTTATTTTAGTAGTTTTATTTATACTATATTTTATACCTTTTTGTAGTCATCAATCAAATTAGCAACCTCATAATTGGACATTTCATTTTGCGTAGATTTCCCCATATCGGAAGACTCAAATTTCTTTCGCTCCAAAATCAATTCACGTTTAAGTTCCTGCAGTACAAAAATCATAGATAAAGGGTAAGTGTTTATTTATTCATCGCTTCATTAATTTTGTTTACCTTAATTGTATTTTGACTTTGTTCATATCTGAAACGCAAATCCTCCAAATTTCTTTTCGTATTGTGTAAATCTTTAAGCTCATCCCTGGCTCTACTTTGTTCCTCACTTAGAATAGCTGTCTTTTCTTCATTATTTTTAAGAGATTTTTTAAGTGAATTTACATTGGTTAACAAAGAATGTATATGTTCGTCATATCTCTGCATTTTACGAGAATATTCGGCTTCTAATACCTTTGTTAAAATACGCAAGTGATCTTCTCCAAAGGCATCAGTTTTTACAATGGATAAACATTTATTCGAGTTTGTATCATTGTTGCCATCCTCTTCGTTAGGAGACAGCAATTGTGGTAAAACCACAGCTTCTCTTCGCCTTTGTTTGATTTCATTTAGTTCATTTTCTAGATCACTTATTCGCTGCATCATCTCATCTTTCTCATTTAAAGTTCTCTCTATATGAACTTTCAATGAACGCAATTCTCTTCTGTAGTTGGCAATTTCTACTGCATACTCTTGATTATAATCTTCCCGTATTCTACCATTTCTGCGTTCTAATTCTCGATTCCTTTCTTGTTGGTTCCTAATTTCTTCTTCGCAATCCTCCAGTTTTTCCTTCATCACAGCTATTTCTTTTTGGAATGTTTCTTTTAGATGTTCCTTTTCTTGTTGTCTTTTAAATTCTAAAAAGGCTGTTAAACCTTCCAATTTCTTTAATTCTTCATTTTGTTCGGCAAATACTTGATTAAGTTCTTCCAACTCCATCCTTTTCAACTCTAATTCTCTGCGGGTCTCTTCTTCCAGCGCTTTTACAGATGTAAGCGATGTGAGCATATCTTCCCAATCCCTTTGGCTATCTTGAATGTATTGTATTTTCGAGTTTTGTATATCCGAAATTTTTTGCAATAGCTGTAAGCGTTCTGTAGATTTGTGAGATTCCGTCTTCTCATATTGAGCATGTTTAGACTGCAAGTCGAGTAGCTGCTCCTTTAATTCACAAACTTCTTGCGAAATATCATGCTGTTTGTCGATTTCATCACATTGCACGCCTTTATGGCAAGTGGCAATTTTCTTAGTCATATACAGTGATAAAGTTTCTTTCATTGTATCGATTTCGTCCTTTGTTTCTGTCAATTGTGCATTCAATTTTGACTTTATGACCTTTTCTTCCTCTAAACTAGATATAAGTTGCATATTTTCTATTCTTAGTTCTCTTATTGACGACTCGGGATTTGCAAGATGTTTCAATTGTTTTTCTACTTTATATAGTTTGGCGTCATTGACCAATAGCTTGCTTTGTAAGCCTTTCACTTTCGTCTCTTGTGAATGGAAAAGTGTTTCCAATGCCCGATACTTTTGTGCAAATTCATCAATATCCTGTTTTAGTCTTAAGGTATAGGCTTCGTTCTCTATTTCATTTATTTTCCTTTTCAGACTTTCGTTCTCAATAAGTACTTTTTCGAACTCTTCGTTTCGGTAACGACCTTCTGTGCTTATGCCAGTAATGTATTTTTGCTTTTCTTTCAAAATTAATTCCAATATTTTCGTATTTTCACGTAATTTTTGACATTGAAATGAAATATTTTCTTCATCGGTATTTGTTTGTGGTTCTGAGGATTGGATACATGTTTTCTCCTTGGGTTGAGCTGTCACCAGCAAAGTACCGTGCTCGTCCAAAATATTTTGCAACCTTTCACATTCTCTTGAAAATTGAAGAAAGTCGTTATCATATTCATTTGAATTACGGTAACTCTCTCGTGTTTCGCATTTTGAAGTTCTTAATTCATTCTGAAGCTTTTCAAAGTCATTTCTGAGAACATGATTTTCTTCAACGCTTTGTCTCAGTTTATTTTCTAGTTCGTGCATCTTGTTGACCAACTCTGACGTCTGCTGAAGATAATCGGATAGTTTCTGCCTTAAACTTTGTATCTCCTCCTGGTCACTTTTTGTTTGAAATGTTAGTTTAGACTGTTCGATTTCCAAAAATTCTACCTTGAATTGTGTTTCTTTATAGTTATTTTGTATAATTTGGTATTGTTCTTTCGTTCTTCTTAGCTCCTGGCATACCCTATCGAAATCTTGTTTTTGCTTTACTAACTCGTTGTGCTTTGCATCGTTGTCCTCCAATAGCATTTCAGTTTTCTCTTGTAATTCCTGTATTTGCTGGGATTTCAGCAAATTTGACTGTCTTATACTCTGCATTTCCAATTGGCATGCTTCCAAAGAAAAATTTAGTTGCTCTATTTCTCTTTGTTGTTGATCGTTTTGTACCTGCAACCGTTGCAATTCTTCTTCCTCTTCCTGCATATGACTTAGTTGGTTTCTTAGTTCGATAATTTCCAATGTCTTATTTTTAATTTCTTGATATTTTACACTCATAGCATGGACCTTATCCAGGTCATCTTCATGGTGCATATTATCCTTAAATTCTATTTGTAGTTGTGCTATTTCATTCTCCTTAATTTTTACAAGCTGTTCTTGTATTTGCAACTGTTCCCGTAAGCTGATCAAACTCTTTTCCATACTAAGTTTTTCGTCTAGTACTAGCGAAATTTTCGAATCGGCTTCTTTAAGATTGCTTTCCAAATTTGAACGCTGTTTTGTCAGGTCCATGCACTTCTTAGTGATTCGTTTGTTGTCCAACTCAAGATCAGCCAGATGCCTCTGCAACTCCATGACCTTTTCATCCTTCTCTTCTGTAAGAGACTTCAGATCATTTAAAAGAGATTTCTTTTGCTTTCGCAATACACTTATCAACTGCTTCTGGTCACTTATCAATGCAGATTGTTGTTGTATTTCGAATACATTTAAATTATCTGCCTGAGTCCGTGTACCTTCCTTTATTTCTTGTGTTGATGAATGATTGTTTCTTCTAAGTACCTTTTCGAACTCTGAGCATTTTTCATATAGCCGCATACATTCATTTTGAAGTCTTTGATTTTCTTGCATATATTTTCTTTCTTGTGTGTAAATTCTTTCTAAGTCTTCCAATTTTCTCGACTTTTGTTGGCGCAATTCGTTTTTGTACCATTGTTCGGATTTTGTTAATCGTTCTAACTCACTTCGAAGTCTCTTAACATCGTTCAGGGCATTTTCAAGGCTATTGTTGTTGTTATTAAAGTGTGTTGTAGTTATGGCCAATTTTGTTAGTTTGCTCGCCGTACCACAGCTGGCATTCCATGAATCTGTATCAGATTCAATGGTAACATCGCTATTGTTGGAACTGCACGTATATAAACCAGAATCACTTGTCAATAAAGGAGAACACATCTTAAAACTTTGACTAGACTTTTCAGAAATGTTGGAAAATGTTCGCTCTCGGGGCCCATGATGGTCCAGACTTTTTTCTGGATTATTTTCCATTATTGCACTGTTATTGTTTCCTTTGCATTTTTGTAGTTCAACATTTGGCCTGAAAATTTCAATAGATATTATTTTTACCCCATGATATCACCACACACACATACCATGTATACAAAATAAACTGCTTCCGATTTTTTTCTCAGTAGCAAAAGGGGTTCAAGTTATTTTGGATATACATTCGCACTACACAAGGTGGTTAATATTTACATAAAAGTTGTAAACATTTTATTTAAAGCACTTAGTTATTAGTTGCGTTCGGAAATTTATGAAAAATTTGCCAGCTATTACTATTTGTATTCTTTTTCACACAAAGACCAATGCCGATCAAAGAAATCAACGGCGTATGACATATGCTATAGGTAGGAGCCGTTTTATACGGTGCGACTGTCGCGTGAAAATTTTTTTTCTCCATTAAAGGTGAGTATTAAGTTCGAGTTTAGCCACTAAAATCGCTTAAGTGAAAACTAAATCAGTAAGAAAAATGCATGAAATTATACATATCTGTAGCAAATTTTATTACAACTTGATGGGGAAAAGCCCAAAGCAAATTTTCACAAAGTTTGTATTCCTTAAAATGGATTATTAAAGAAAAGTAATCGTGAAAAAATTACGTTTTCAGCGGCTAAACTCGACCTTAATACCCACCTTAAGTCCGACATGTCGTATGGGCGTACGATTTGTACAAAATATCTTATGGGAAAATATTTAACTGTTATTAAAGCCGATACTAAGTTTGTGTTTCATAGTTGAAAAAAAGTTTTCGGTTAATATTTTAAAGTAAAAAAAGTTTTTGGATTGATAATTTTGATCATTCCCTCCATGTTATATTAAGTAACTGCCAAAATATTTTGCATTTGGAATAATGGGTCACCCCATTAATTTGAAAACACAATCCCTCATGTTCCCACAATCGGATTCGCAAATCGCAAGTTTCGTTTGGCTATAATTTCCTAACCCTAAAACTTATAAATTTAAATCTTGTAGATACAGTTCTCTTTGGAGGGACGTTCAAATTACAATTCGATTGGAGTCCGAGAGTATCTCAATTTCTTCGTTATAAGAAAAATAAATTCTTGCGATTTGCAATTCCGAATATCGGAACATTGGGGAATAACTAAATTTTGTCAAATTGCACTTTTGACCGACTGTTTTTACATACGAAAGTTGTTATTTTATAGACAGAAAACTATTGATTTTATGCCTTGGATCATTCTCTGCAATTCTTATTTCTCACTTTCAGTGGCCACGATTTTCTTTTTTTGAAATCGCCTTTCTCCTACAAAATCACCAGATGTATTTAAAATTGTTATGCAATATCGAAAACAATAGTTTTGGCCACCTTTGTCGTAAATTTAAACTAATAAAATGTCAAATACTAGTTTGTAAAATATTTATATACGAAATGAAATCTCCTTTGGTTAACAGCTTATGTCTTAAGGCCGAAACACAATGAAGCCTGCAAGCAACAAATGTTTTTAACGTCAAAACCAAAACAGCCTACCGAAGCCCAACAAGTTAAAATATTTTAAACTTTTTTTGAAGCTTTGGCGCCAAGCTTACATTAGCTTTGACGCCAAGCTTACATTTATTGTGTGCAGGCTCATATAATTACGTGTGCTTCAACTTTTTTCAAAGCAAAGAATATAGCGAATAATTAAGCGGCCTTTAAGGTGAGTATTAAGTTCGAGTTTAGCCTCTAAAATCGATATTTTTCCACTAAATCACTAAAAAAGGCATAAAATTATACATTTTTGTTTCAGATTTCATTATAACTTGATGGGGAATAGCCCAAAGCTAACTTTCACAAAGTTTGTATTCCTTACAATGGATTATTAAAGAAAAGTAATCGTGAAAAAAAGACGATTTTAGCGGCTAAACTCGAACTTAATACCGACCTTTAAGGTAGAATTACATAGCATGCGTTCAATGCGACCGATGATTGAAGAGTTGAAATTTCGCTTTGAAATCAAAAGCTCGAATAGTCTGTCGCAAACAGAAAAAATCAACCCTACCACCAACGCACGGATTGACGCATGGTTGTGTAATTCAACCTTTAAGGTTGAATTACACACCATGCGTCAATCCGTGCGTTGATGGAAGGGTTGATTTTTTCTTGTTTGCGGCTGACTATTCGAGCTTTTGATTTCATAGAGAAATTCAACCCTTCAATCATCGGACGCATTGTGTAACACGGAACGTTCAGAATTGAAATACTAAGGCTAACATAACAATCTATCAAACTCTAGATGGCGCTGAAAAACGAACGACTTATCAATTTGTTTCAAAGATCTTCCTAAGAAAAGAATAAAGACAAATCAATGCACTTTCGACGTAGTGCACATAGGTTAGGTTAGGTGGCAGCCCGATGTATCAGGCTCACTTAGACTATTCAGTCCATTGTGATACCACATTGGTGAACTTCTATCTTATCACCGAGTGCTGCCCGATTCCACGTTTAGCTCAATGACAAGGGACCTCCTTTTTATAGCCGAGTCCGAACGACGTTCCACATTGCAGTGAAACCACTTAGAGAAGCTTTGAAATGTTACCAGCAGAAATGTCACCAGCATTACTAAGGTGGGATAATCCACCGCTGAAAAATTTTTGTTGTTCGGTCGAAGCAGGAATCGAACCCACGACCTTGTGTATGCAAGGCGGGCATGCTAACCATTGCACCACGGTGGCTAGTACACATAAACATGTGGAGATTTATTTAATTTGTACATATATTCTGAAAGACATGTTGTATTAATAAAATTATATCTCATTGATGGTAGAAACATTATATCTCTTTCATATAGAAACAGGTGTTCAAAAAAGACGCATCCACAATTTTTTACAATGGAAAAATTAGAAATGCGTGTTGTCATTAAATAATGAAATGAAATCGTCTTAAAACTTGTTCACTTTTTGTATCTTGACTACAAAGCTAAAGCAAAAAGCTTCCAAAAGTAAGAGATGTCTTCAAAAACTTTATTTTAAAACGTTTTTAAATGAAATATAGCATAATATCTACTTGAAGTCGAGTCTAAACAGGGAAATTAAATTAAAAATTGTCTTAAGTGTATCCTTACTTCCAATTCTCAGAATCACCAAAATTATTAATGTAAAGACAAAATCGTTGGAACCGGACAAACTTTTCTTCAGTAATTCACCTATGAACTGCACTAAAAATTGTGCCGAGATCTAAAACTGAAATGTCCTATGGCGTTAATTTATGTTTTGAATAATTAATTAAAACAAGTTTTAGCGATTGGAACGATTAGTGGAACATGGGAGTAAAATATATTAATTATGAAATGTAGACCAGTGTAAACTTTGACCCGATTGTAAAACCATATTCTATTCTGGTCTAGGCCAATTACAATTATGATTACAATAGATACAAACATATTTCTTAAATATTTATTAAAGTGAGAAATACATATTTGCTTATACTTCATCTGTTATTGACATTTCCAATGCTATTTTGGAGGTATAGAAAATTAAAACAAGTAGGAAAATTGAAACAAAACAAAAAACAACGTTAGCAGGAAGCAATTCTAGTTGCGCCTACTCACGCAATTGGTTCCCATTTTTTATTTATTTGTTTAGCTTTGTTTGAATATTTATCCACAAAATATCAACATACTCAAATATTTTCAACTATACCCTATGATATCTAATGTCATTAATTGCGTCAATAAAAGTATTCATGTCTATTTCAGATTTTCTCTGCTCTTATACTACAAATATTTAAATGCGATTATTTAACTCAAATTTCTTTACCGACGTTAAAAATTAATTCACCCATTTCCAATCAAACTTTAAAATATGACTTTGCAATGTATTTTCACATCATTAATTTACATTTTGACTACCGTTCATCAGACATGTGCGTTGTGTTTAGTTTTTTTGTTTGTTTTTTGTTTTTGTATTTTAAATTTTTTCCTGACATGGCTTTTATGATAAGGTCATTGATTTCTTATTCCTAAAACAATAAATGTAGTTTTTATACATTGGAACACTGTTATTACGAACTCCGGTAATTTTATTCGTAGCTCGTTATTACCGTAGTAAAGAACAATAAAGAAAAAAGGGGCGTAGAGAAAGGTTTTCATCGCCCAAGTAAGTAAACATTCAGGAAGAAAGGGTACCCTTTTATCAGCAATAAAATAGAAACTTTTAGAAAATTATTTAAACTTAAAAAACAACGACGAAACTAATTCCCTTAACGAGAAAAATAAAGCTGTTGAATTTTTATAATTATTAAATTAATGGATATTGTTGTTTATGAATATTGGGTACATTTCTTTTTTAGTGGATAAAATTCTCAAGTATATCTCAACGAAGTTATATACCCAACGAAAGAAGGAACGAAGACAGATCATCGATAGTGGTTAGGATTGCCTTAGATGGATATTTTGAAAATATGAAACTCATTTGCATATGTTCGGAGCAAATGCCCAAAGGGGCCTAAACTTTTTGAAATATGTATATTCATTAACGTATGTATGGTCTATGTTCACACGCCTAAAGGTATTTAAATATTATAAATACATAATATACTATTGTGTATATACTTACATACTTAATAGCACCAAGAATAGACCCTGCGGTAATCGAATGTGAATAACACTGAAAATCAAGAAAAAAAGTTCGATTAGTCACTTGGTTTCTTATACCAAAAGGAAAAAATTTAGCGTAAAGTAGCACATGGGTAAATATGAAGCTATGACAAACACTTTTATGTACACGCAAAAAATAAAATGTTTGTGGAAACGGATGTCATACACGCTCTTTTTCTGAACCGTGTATTGGTGTGCAAAGAAAATCTTAATTCAAATATAAAGTTGGAGTTGAGCAAAATTGTATGAAGCTTTTGGCCCTAAAATTTAAATATTCGTTTTTTTATGAACAGAGAAGGAATGTTCGAGATAGTCTGGTATGGACTCCAAATATTTGACTTTCTTGAACTTGAACTAATTTTAGTTCATTTCGACAAAATTCGGCATCTTACAATCTACATACAAATTTTTTTTTTATCAGATTCGTTGTGAGGGGAGAAATATTTTTTCCCTGTATACCAACTTCGACGACGGCAAATACCTTTTTAGATATACACACTTACGTTTTTACAAAATACAATGGATTTAAAGAAACCCGCACTTTAATTATGATAGAGCATTATTAAAAACGAAAAAGTAAAAAAAATAATAATACTGAATCTCGAGAATCATTGAAAGTGTCATTAACAACGAAATAAACGTCCAAATGCTAGTTATTAGTACGATGGAGACTGGAAAGTTCATTGTAAGTTCAAGTTATCCAGCATAAACACGTTTCTACATAACCCAAAAGGGGGCACACACAGCATATTGGTCATGCCGTTAATTTGACATTGTGTTGGCCTACAAAGAGTACCACAGGAATTTACATTTAGCCATTCATAGGAATGCGATATGTGTACATAGTCCAAATGTCCAAGTGTGTACACGCAAAGAAAATGAATTTTATTCATATATCCAGCGACATTTTATTTTTTATTTTTCTGAGTTCATTTTTTCCATAGAGAATGTTATCGTACTAACGATTGTCTCCGTGGTGTTCTATTTGAGCTTAAATAACAATTTCAGGCAGAAAACATTGAGTGTATGCATCTTTGTAGAGACACACATACAAATCCTTTAAGTCTTTTTTCTTAATTCTTGGTGGAATGATACATTGAAAATATATATTCATCTAATTTGATTTGTTAACCCTTAAATGCGCACTGTATCTTTTAAGATATAACCAGAAAAATTCTTACGTCCTAAAATTTTGACCGAATTCTATGAAATCAAGTTTGTTGTATTTAATACATCATACCCTGCCAGCATTTCAATGTTCCATTTCATCCTCATCGCTACCACAGACTCGTGACACTACAACAATCGCCAACTGTCATGGGGGAAGCGTATCAGAAAGTGCAAAATGTACATGAAGGTATTTTGCCATCACTATTGTTACAAAAGCCATTTTTTATTTTGTGAAACCCCAAGCGCAACTAGCTAATTATAATTTATTTAAATAAAAACGAAAATGAAGTGCTGAAAACATAGTTTTACTCACAAAAAAAAAATCTGATTCAATAACGAAATTAATTGATCCAATTAATTTTTCCGAATTTCTAAATGGAGTAAAGTGATAGTTTTTCAGATATTTTTTCAGACACGCGATAAACAAACTGGCTGATAGACGCTGCAAGATGTAACTTGCTACTTGTAACTCAACATCATTCTTTTATTAATGCAAAAAATTATGTTAAATGTGAAGTGATAGTCGTATAAATGTTATATTTATAAGAATTTATAAATATTTAATCAAAAAATAAACATCTAAACAATCGTGTTTTACTTGACCACAATGATTCTTTTACAACTATCATAAAATACACTATTTCTAATAGTTTGAAGGGGCTCTTGTTGGCGTCGTTTTCAATGGTTCTATTGATCAAATTCCTTGATCTACTTTGCTCATAAAGCCCGAAAAATAATGAATTGTAAAATGATGTCGTTTAATAATTGCACTCATGCGATGCCTTTTTGTAGTAACTTGGCGTGGTACAACTTTTCAATAGTCGTATACGACTGTTTTCGACGTGGTGGGGATG
Organism: Haematobia irritans; assembly: GCF_050003625.1. Lineage (NCBI taxonomy): Eukaryota > Metazoa > Arthropoda > Insecta > Diptera > Muscidae > Haematobia > Haematobia irritans. Next base: position 758,274 of record NC_134400.1, read on the forward strand.
CGCCGTCAAATTCAGAAACTGTTGGCAGGGTAGGGCTATTTCTAAAAAAAAATTGTTTTACTTCTCTACTAAAATCAAATTGTTTATTTATTTTATATGACGCTATTCTTTTGAAAATTTTGCAGTTAGTTTATTTTCTTTCTCATTCTTTTCACGTTAGGTTGTAACATTCCAAAAAATTTTTATCGATGCGAAAATTAAATCATTCAACGAAAGGTTAAAATTCTAAAAAAAACGGAGTCTTTGGCTGAGAATCAATACCAAAATCCTTAAGTGAATATTAAAATCTTTGGATCCATGTTAACGGTTTTGAGTGAACATTGAAAAGAAAGTAAACTAAAATGAAATGAACGATTTTGTGCGAAAAATTATATAAATTGTAATACATTTTGGAGATTTTCCCCAATGCTTTGTTAAACAAGGAAAATTTTAAGACATTTCTTGCTATCCTACCGCGATCAGAAATATTTGTCTGAATTTCAAAAAAAATTCCAATCAACAATAATAGTTGTTGCAAAGACGAAACGAAGTATTTGGAAAGATATCCCCATTGTCATGATGTGAAAAATATCGGAAAATTTCAATTTACAAAAAAAAAAAAAATCCTCGAGGGTATATGCAAGTACATATGTAGGTGGCGATGATACACTTTAAAGTTTATGTGATATACGTATGCGCATGTCGTTCATCTTCAAATTAATTTTAAGCATGACTTTCTTTATTTAAAATTATTTTACGAGTGCTTACTTTTTAATTTTATTAACTTGTCTCATTGTTGCTATAGCAGTTCGGTTTTGCTGTGCGTTTGTCGGTTTCCTCTGCTGTGCGGTTGACGTTTGCTGTTGTTACCAACAGATAACGAAATAGTGCTAAGCTCACTAAGTCAGCCAGCCGCCAAGCATGGTAGTAAGTACGGGTAGGTTCATAAAATTAGGACGTGGAATAATTAAGGCTTTTCCCCTGTATTTTATTATATATCTGTTTTGTTAAGTTTTGAAACACACTCAAAAGTAACAAAACAAAATAAATAGAGAATAGCAATACAACATAATGTTAAGTTAATCATAAAACTGAAATAAATTTAAAATAGCACAGAAAACAGAAGTCAACCAATAGAAAATATAGGCGAATGCATTTCACATGAAAAACACATACATACAAAAATAGTGGTAAATGAGTGCAGAGACGCTGATAGGTCAATTTAGATTTTTAAATCACGAAGTATGGGATTTTGTTCCAATGGTGACAATTTTACCAATTTCTTATACACAGAAAAAAAATATCGCGAGTCTATTTGCACTTAATCTTAATTAAATTTTCAAAAAACAAAATGCAATTAAAAATGTAATCGATTCAATTAATATTTTTAGTCAAAATAAAAACCAAATATATAAACATATTGAATCCATTACATTTTTAATTTAATTTTAATTAATTAATTTATTAATTCATCTTTTTACAAGAAGAAATGAATTAACCTTAATGTAATTAAACTAAATTACATTAAGGTAAATTATTAAAAACATTTAATCAAGTCAGAGTACTTGACTGATTTATAATATTATAAATATAGGATATTATTAGAAATTCTTAAAAAATATATTTCACGATTTCTGTTTCCTTCTCGATTTACCCTCTGCCTCAACTAAAGCTAATTTCTGCTATTCCAAAGCAATAATTAATTTTTCAAAACCTAGACTTTTAGATGCCCCCTTATAACTACTATCGCACATGCATGAAATTTATTTGCAAATGCATGTAGTCATCACTAGCTTCATCGTAATACTTTCGTACGTGGTAGATAATGACCGGAGCAATCATTAGACAGAACTAACAAATCGTGATTGTGATTTTAGCCATAAATCATTACGTTCGAAGTTTTCATGATGCTCCAATAGCAAAAATAATTAAATAGAAACGGCTCCATCCTCAGCAAAATCATCTTTTTACAAGAAGAAATGAATTAACCTTAATGTAATTAAACTAAATTACATTAAGGTAAATTATTAAAAACATTTAATCAAGTCAGAGTACTTGACTGATTTATAATATTATAAATGTGGGATATTATTAGAAATTCTTAAAAAATATATTTCACGATTTCTTCGAAACCAGAAAGCCACGCTATTGTGCTCTATTGTCTAGCACGTTGGAACAGTTGAATAGTTCTAACTTATGACTTAACTTTATTTATTGATATTATGTTTTCTATTATTTTTTATTAAATTCTCTTATTGGTATATTAAAAAACAACTTCAAACAAAACACAGAAACATGTTATATAAATATAATTTATTTTTTTCAGAGCTCGAACTTCAATTTCAAGACATGACTTTTTAGCAAATGTACTACATGGTAGTAATCTAAGATAATAGAAAGCTTTCGTTGGTTGTATCGGGCTGCCACTTTAACCTAACTTAACCTTATCACAATGGACTGTATAGGCTAAGTGAGCCTGAATCAAATCGGGCTGCCACTGTAACCTTTAACCTTTGTTGGCGGTAAGCCATCATTTCCGTGCATAATTTAACAATTTCAATTATGATCCATTATATTAGAGACATATATCTATCTATAATATAACACTGAATGTCAAATGAAATTTCACCACATATTTATACTACGAGGGCAGTTCAGAAACTTCTTAGCCTAGCACAAAAAGCGCGGTAAAAACAGAAAAAGTTATGTGTTTTGGAAACTTCCATCTCTGTTATGAACACATGTTAAATTTTGTTTCGATCTGGCAACTCCTTCATATAGAAACAGGTGTTCAAAAAAGACGCATCCGCAATTTTTTTACAATGGAAAAATTAGAAATGCGTGCTGTCATTAAATATTTACATAAAAAAGGTTTATCGGGACAAGAAATTCATAATGATATGGTGAATGTGTTAGGTGAAAGTGCTCCTTCATATGCAACAGTAAAAAATTGGGTTGCTGAATTTAAACGTGGTGGTGGGAGCCACCGTGGTGCAACGGTTAGCATGCCCGCCTTGCATACACAAGGTCGTGGGTTCGATTCCTGCTTCGACCGAACACCAAAGAGTTTTTCAGCGGTGGATTATACCACCTCAGTAATGCTGGTGGTCTAAGTGGTTTCAGTGCAATTTGGAACGCCGTTCGGACTCGGCTATAAAAAGGAGGTCCCTTGTCATTGATCTTAACATGGAATCGGGCAGCACTCAGTGATAAGAGAGATGTTCACCAATGTGGTATCACAATGGACTGAATAGTCTAAGTGAGCCTGATACATTGGGCTGCCACCTAACCTAACCAAACCTAACGTGGTCGTACAAGCATTGAAGATGAACCACGTAGTGGACGTCCAAAAACAGCAATAACAACAGAAATTGTAACCAAAGTGCATGATATGGTATTAAATGATCGACGAATAAAAGTGCGCGAAATTGCTAATATCATGGGCATCTCAAATTATCGAGTCCATTTAATTTTGCATGAAGAAGTACATATGAAAAAGCTTTCTGCAAGATGGGTGCCGCATTTGTTAACAGTCGATCAAAAACTCAAAAGAATGAACATTTCTCAAGCTTGTTTGGATCGTTTTAAGCGAAATAAAATGGATTTTAAGAGTCGTTTCATAACTGTTGATGAGATATGGATCCACCACTATACTCCAGAGACAAAAAGAACAATCCAAACAATGGACTGAAGCTGGAGGAAGTGCCCCAAAGAAGGCAAAAACAATTCAATCGGCTGGTAAGGTTATGGCAACGGTTTTTTGGGACTTCAAAGGTATTTTATTGATTGACTATCTGCAAAAGGGTAAAACAATAAATTGAGAGTACTATTGCAACCTTTTGGATCAATTAAATGTACAAATTCGAGAAAAACGTCCTGGCTTACAACACAAAAAAATCATTTTTAACAATGGCTAAAATCAACGAATTAAAGTACGAGTTGCTTGACCACCCACCTTATTCTCCTGATTTAGCTCCCAGTGATTTTTACTTGTTCCCAAATCTAAAAAAAAAATCCTTGCTGGCAAGCGTTTTACCTCAAATGAAGACGCAATTACAGTTGTAAACCACTATTTTTAAGACCTTGAGGAAAACTATTTTAATCAAGGAATAGAATTGCTAGAAAAGCGTTGGACTAGGTGTATTGAAGTTTCAGGAGATTATATAGGAAAATAAGAATATTTTTGAAAAACTAACTATTCTCTTTCATTGATAGGCTAAGAAGTTTCCGAACCGCCCTCGTTTTATGATCCTAGTAAAAGTTATATTTAAGTTTTGAAGTAGGTCTTCCCAAGTAAATTTTTTAAGAACATATCAAATTACAATCAGGGGGTTTTCGGTCTATGCCTAAGGCTACAGTCTGAAGGGTTGTAATAAAATAAAATAAAAGCAATACTCTAAAAACCATATTAAGTGTTTCGCTTATAACCTCAATAACAGTTATCGTCGCAAAATATTGCAACATGATCCATTGTTTTACATTATTAATCGAATATAAACATTTACCATGGATAAGATATTCAAAATATCTCTTTATTTTCTTAACAATTAATTTTACCAACAATCAAACAAAAGAAATGTGGAAAAGTGGCATTTAAATTTTTGTTCTGTGTATTCAAAAACCGTGGATCGAAAAGCAAAAACACTTGAGATGACATCAGACGACCGAGAATTCTGGTCGTTCGCACATTGTATATGGTACATAACTTAAAATGAGTATGGTTGGGTAATGTAAATGCTTAGCGAGTACGACAAGTAAATAATTTTTTCAACAACAGGAGGAGGATGGTAGATCGCTCGAATGTGATCACAATATGTTATTTTAATTCGACCGACTTTATTTTATCAGACCTGGTGGTCTTGTGTCCGTCCGACCTATTTCACCAGCTATTCATACCAGCTGTGTGTTGAGTTCCAGAGTTGAATAACATTTTTCGGATGGTTAGCTGATTGATCGTTTTTTCTCTTTGGGTGCTCACAATTTCACCCTAGTTCTCTTTCTGTGCGATGTGTATTTCTACCTCGTGGATCCACTTCGAATACATCGCATTAACTTAAATTAATATCATGTTAATATTTAACTGTTCATATATTTGATTCACCTTTCGGTATTTACAAGATACAAATGTATCTCGCCATGCGGCTGCAATACAAATACACACACAACCAATGATTATTAAAAAATAAAATAAAAAAAATGTTTTCCAATTCTCAAAAAATAAATAAATGAGAAAAACCTGTTGCTGACTCTCTAAACAAATTCAGTGTTTCTAAATTCGTTTCATATGCATATATACATATATGTGTTTTTTATAATAATCATTTTATGGTTTATATTAAAAATACCATATAAAATGGAATTAAAAATACCTATTTGCCGCTTTATTAAGTACATATTATATAAAAGAAAGTTGTTGTGCGTTTTTATTTTAACTTGTCTCAACCATTTCCCTTAAATTGAATCATTAGTCTTAGTTCGATAATAGCATTTGTGAAAGATACGTTGAATTGGGTTTCTTATTCGTATTAAAGTCATAAGGGCGGAGGACTTCATGTAGTATTTCATCACTGGGACATATTCAACATTTGATCTGCCATGAGTCGCAGCCATAGGGGTAGTCATGATTTGTTTTTAGAGATTTTAGTGAAGGGACAGCTAGCTCTTCAAGTATCCCTAGGGGTGTAAACGAAGTTGTTTTTTAATTTGACCAGCAGCAGCAGTAACGACCTACCTAACAGTAACCAGTCAGTGTCAATGCATCAGGAGCTAATAATGAAAATGTATTCTTCTAGTTGTTTGCCGTTTCAACTAAAAACAATAGATCAGGATATACTAATGACGGTCATTTTTATTACCAATCTATTCGATAGTTGACAATGACAAAAGATTTTCTTTGAAAGCCTAAACAAACTATTCTCGAACAAAGCATTAAAATAAAACAAAAATAAACCAAATAGATATCGTTTTCGTAATTATTCATCAGAAGAACATAGTTACAGAGCAAGGTATCTGTGGGAAACAATTTTGTCTTTGAAGATTTGCAGCAATTATTTATTTCAAAAATAACTAGAGTCGGAACATGCCGAGTACTGTACAATACACTCTACACCAACTGGAATCGAAAGTTATTTTACATTAATTTTAAGCTGTTTCAATCCCACAATAAAACTATATTACACACAAATTTTTTTTTCTGATTCAATCACGAAGTTAATTGATCCAATTAATTTTTTAATTGAAATGTCTTCAATCACAGAAGAATCACAATGACAAAATTAATTAACAGTCAATTACAAAATTAATTGATCCAATTAAAAAATTAATTCATACTCTTAATTTGTGTGATTGATTTTTATTTCAATTAAAAAGATGGTTGAATCAATTAAATTTTTAATTGATTATGTTTTAAAACGCAATTAAGATTTTAATTGGAAAATTTTTCGTCAAATTTTTTTCTGTGAAAACAACTGATTTTTTAGGCAAAGGCTGCGCTAACAATTTCCAATTTTAACTCTTCGTATGTATTTCAAAATAAATCTTAACCAGTTCTAAAGCTTTCTGTATTTAATACAAATATTAATTCAAACACATTGGACTGTAAATACTAAGTTTATAAAATAGGCAAACTGATATGAAAAAAATTGTAGTGAAAAAGCTGTAATATTTGTAATTCTTACAACCACCACAAAAAATACGCGACTTAGCAAGTATTCATGACCATGCGTGCATGGTTTTGAGCACTTTGTGTAAGCTTGCTCTCAAACCCAAATTTATTGTTAAAAAAGTTGTTATTTCTCCTATAAGCCAAGAAGAATCTATTTTTTTTTTTTCAAAATTGATTGATAGATGTAGATTTTACGACGGAAATACGAAATGGGACATATATGTCCCATTCGTCGTCAAAGGGATAACTAATAAAAAATTGGTCCATAATTATATAAAGCATCCATGCAGACCAGTTCCCAGATTTAAATTCTTGAGTGTCCTGTTGCTTAGTATTAACTCAAAAGTATAAAAACATGGTCAACTGGTTCATAATTAGGTGTGACACTGCGTTTGTGATCGACCGTTGTTAGTAGACACAATCCAGGCGGTAGGCACATAAGATTTCGGCAGGCCGGACCTTTTTATTAATTACAGATATATTCAATATGGGCACGTTGCTCGAGAGTCAGTTATAACAAGCAGTTAATTATAGAACCGAAATTAAAATATCTTAACATTTACCGATATGACAGATCTCTTTTGCCACATGGATTTTGCCTCTGTACCTGCCGAACAATGCACATCGATATATAGGTAATTAATTTCATATAAAGCATGGATTTACCAACTTCTAATTAGAAAGTCGAATATTGTGAAAAATAGCAAGGTATTCGAAGAAGTTTTTGGTTCGGCTAATCGACTCGGTTATAGATGTGACGACATTGTGTAAGCTACAAGATTAAATACATACGTATGTAAATGTCTTTGACTTGAATACCTCTCTACCCTTCAGTCTAAGCATACCTGAGTGATTGACAAGTTAATGGAGTTACTAAATGTATTCCGTGCAGCAAACCAAACGGCCTAACCCGCTGACAAACCAGCGATAAAATACTAAACTTCTTTTTCAAGCTCATATTCAACAAAAAACAAAACGAAAAAATACGAAAACTAATTAAAACGGGGGAAAATTTTGAAAACTTAATTTAAAAACGAATTGACAAAAGACTCATGCATACTCATTCTCCATTAAGGAATGTAAACGAGCTTTAAAGTGAAAATATTTTATGAGTGCAAGAATCGAACGAGTGATTTGACTTAATAAGTCACTAACTCGCTGTGAGTGTTTAAATTGTGGTCAACAACAATTTCGAACTCACAAAATTAATACACCTCATTTATTCCAATAAAAATTAAGAAATAGGACCGGAAAAAACCCTTGTCCACACTGGAAAGAAGCTTATTCAGTGGAATATTAGTGTATAAAGCGATATAAGGTATAATATTGTTGACATACGGATATACAGTATTTAGAAAAACGTAAAAGCAGCTTTGTGGACTAGGACACTAGAGGAAGGCTACACGGGCTGAGGTAGTGGAAAGTGCAACTAAAATACTATGGGATGATTGGGTAATTCAGGCGAGTGAGAGCTCACAAGTCGATTGCTGGCCTAGCATATAATCTAACCACTAGGATCTTGCTTTATTAAAAAAAAAAAAACATTTTTTTCTCTTGATATATGGCACATTGCAATTTAACATATTTCCAGTACGCGAAATATTAAAAATTTCCTAATTCCGTTTTGCATCTTGCTTCGATTCATCTTAGTGTTGGCAATTGAAAATACGGCATAAATTTCGTTTGTTTATTTATTTAGTTTTTTTTTTTTTCAAGTGATCTACGAAATGGTGAATTCCCGTTCATGAGATAATGGCTGGGAGAATCCCCACTTCATTGCGAAAAATTATTGCATTTCTTTGTGTGAGTGTATGCCTCATCTCAACGGGTACATCAACCTAATAAATTCATGCATCAAGAGTTATTACAATGAAAAATAACAAACAAAAAAACAACCTTAATACCTCTCGCCCCGAATACACCTGTTCCACAGAAACACACACACGCACACTCTTTGAGGAAGAGAGAACTCTGATGAGAGACAAGTGTTGTGTTACTCGCAGTACCATACCATTGCGACCTGTGAAAGAAAGCATGTCTAAATAATTGACAAGAATACGAAGTTTGTTGTTAGATTTTGATCATATTGCAAGAAGAAGCGCATCATTGACAATTATCTTCCCGTATGCGAGTGTATGTAAGTGAGAATTGGAAAACGACATGAAAATGAAAAATTTGAACCTGTTTGTTGTGTTGTTGCTACAAAACAGATATAAATGCCGTTTACACTTTCAACTTATCGATTTGGTTGCTGGTCGTCGGCCTCATCTTCAACAAGATTGCCGTCACCATTCTGGTCCTCTGCAGTAATGTATATATCGGTTATATACGTTCAAATGAATACCGTTCAACATATATACACACACATAAATATACAGATCCAGATATAAATTAAATTCCCCAAGCAGATAAAAATACTTTTTCAAATGTAGGACACCTTCAAACAAGAATTAATCTTCCCTAAGCTTAGAAGTAAGCATGGTCATGAAGAGAATGATTGTTTCAGAGAATAGAGAAAAGTAGCGGGCATTCACATGCTATCGATTTATGTATGTATATTGTGTTTCATACATACAAAAATGTAAGCCTTTCTTTTTAAGAGAGAGAGAGAGAGAGGCGTAAAATACAGAAGAACACAAAAAAGTCATGGATACACAAAGATCGATCGATAGATGGTAATACATAGTGGATAATACATTGTTGGGTTTTCCCAACCAATACTAGGGTGATTTTATATTTGTAATTTTGACTTTAACATTCCTCAAATACCGGTTGTGACCATAAATTTAAAGAGATTACCCAACTTCTCTTTATTGTAGCATAATATTTTCAGCCTCTCTTTTCGCATTGCTCATGCTAATGATCGTTTTGTAGATGTAAACTAAGACCACGTTCAAGTTTACGCTCGTTGTTTGAAAGACATTTTCTTCCATATCTGGACAGTGGTGTGTTACACAAGCCATCATCATTATATTATGCCGTCGCAAGTTGGCCACTTTAAAACCGGATCTCTTCAACTTTTTCCATCATTAACTTCCAGATTAAAAAGTACATTCACTTTATACCACTAGAGCGCAAAACAAATGCCAAACACATATCGCCATTGGTACAAATAACCAACCAACTAAAAAAATCCTACATACCTTCACCACTAACATGTAATTAATTTTACTATTCCGTAGAAATATCGACAAAAGCTATCGTGAAATTGACATGGAGGTCGTTGGGCTATAGAGGAAATGATTAACCAGGCGACAAATTGAAAGGTAAAAATACCCGAAATAGCGACGGCTATTGGTTCTATCCTAGAACAGCGCTTCCCAAATGGGGGGCGCGCCCCTAGAGGGTACCACGAGGTTCCAGGGGGTGCAGCGTCATTTTTGGTTGAGCAGCTTTTGTATCATTGAATTTGTTAAAACAACACAAATTTATAAGCGAAATAAAACATAAATAATATATTACAAAAGAACGTACCATTCGTACATTTCGAAATGTTAATTTATAAACACAGTGAGAAAAGAGTAGAAGTTACATGCAATATCATAATTTGGGGTAGGTTTTCCATTATTAGTCGTTCACTACCTTTGTTTTTTGCACCCGCTAAATTTCTTGCTAAAATATCAGAAATAGTATCCACTTTTTTAATGTGTGAAGATAAAACACATTTTAAAAATGTTGATACAATTTTCGTCACTTTTAGACATACAGTCAAAATATAAAATAACTTCATGTTACATTTACATTTGAGATGTACTTTATCAGTACACACAAAAAATTTTTTCTCTGATTCAATCACCAAATTAATTGATCCAATTAATTTTTTAATTGAAATGTCTTCAATCACGAAAATGATAGTATCAATCACAGTTTTAATTGGACATAGAAAAAATTCTTGATTAAAAAATTAATTGATTTTTTCAGCAAAATTCAATAATTTTTTAATTGATGTTGATTGCAAAACGCAATTAATTTATTCATTAAAAAAGGTAACTATTTTTAATTACTTAGTTAGATTGGTTTAGAGTTTTTATTTGGATTAACAAATGATTGTTTGAAATACATTTTTAATTAAAAAAGTAAAAAAAAAAAATCAGCACTTTTTTTAACTGAATTAGTCTTCCGAATTTGATTAAAAAGTTAATTGTATCAATTAATTTTTTAATTAAACATTTTAAAAATTTCAATCATTGATTTAATTAACTTAATGTTTCTATCATGATTAAAAAGTTAATTGTATCAATTAAGTTATTAATTGAAAAAATTTTCAACTTCAATAAAGTTTTTAATTGGAAATATTTTGGTGATATTTTTTTCTGTGTAATAGTACCAAATATTAAAAAACTAGCTAATAAACAGAATAATTGCCCAATTTCTCACTAATTGATAAACTCTTTTATATTAATATTCATTAACATTGTTATTCTTAATTATTTTTAATCATTATTATTACGTTTTATTATTTTAATCATTATTACGAAAACAAAAATTAAATAAATTTCACATTTATGGGAATTTTAAAGCAAAAGAGGATACTGAAACTTTGATCTACTTAAAAACTACTTTAGTTGAGGCAAAATGATAGGCATTACTTAATATTTTCCCTCTCTCTGTAAAATAAAAGCACTATTAACAAACATAAACACAAAATACACACTTTTTCAAAAACAAAAAATTGTTTAATGGCAAATAAAATATATAATTGAAAAATGCTGCACTCAAAAAAAAAGTGAACTCTCTATATCACTAAAGCCAATTTAACTTTCGTTTAGTTCATGGAATTATTATGTTTGGAGAAAGTTTCCTCTACTCTAATAACTCTTTGTGTACGTTACTTAAATTAACTAAAACCGAGGAAAAAAATATACACAAATGAAGGATAAAGATTAACTAAATTCGTGTCTTCCACAAAATAGTTCAATATTTCTTTAAATTTGTAAATTTTACTACAAATGCGTTCATCATGAACTTCGTATGTCACTAAAGACATTCTTGCAATTTTGAACTCCAATTTTTTTCCTTCAAACTACAAAATTTTCTTTAACAAGTGAAAAAACTTAGTTATGTCTAATAAATTTTCTTGCATTTGTTGAAAAATATTTACTTATTTTTATGACATCGGCGTGATGCCAACATTTGTAATACTGTTTAGTTAAAATTTTCTAAAAATATTCAAAATTTTCTAAAATTAACCGAAATTTTTCTTCCTGGTGGGTTCACTGTTTTTTCAGTGTGTTATGCTCGTGAAAAATTTAAGTGTTTTCATTCTTGAGAAATAAAAGTAATCTTTATCTACGTATTTTTATTGATATTTACTTGGAAACACATTTTTAAAGGCCAGCCCTAAGATAAATTGCTACAAAAATTTTAATCGAAGTTTAATTTTTCTAAATAGTTCAATTGGATTTTCTAAGCCTTATGGTATCTTTTCTAACAATATTTTCTTTGATTTTCTTCGACCTTTTTATGTTATAATAATAAATTAATGATTTTCTAACAATAATTGAATTTTCATTTCAAGCTCGAGGCCCATTGTTTTTTTTTTACTGAATATTTATTTATCACATTTTTTTTGAATTGCTTCATCTTCTTCTTGCTAATTTCAAAATATTTCAAGATATATAAAGTATCTATTGCAGACTAAGAACAACTTTTTTTATTTCAAGGATTTTTCGATTTTTTTATTAGACCCCATATTTTATTTTGTTTATAGTGCGCTCAAAACCACGTGTTTTAAAAATTAGATTCCAGAAACGTATTGTGCATGTAATGCATAGGATTATTAGTAGCCAATCATTACATTAAAAATTCTCCTAGCGTCATTTGAAGGACACATTTTTGGTAAAATGTATAAATTTTAGGATATTTATTTCATTCCTCAGAAAATAAAATTGTTCTTTCCGTGTATAACCAAAGTATAAAAATATCAAAGTGAAATAAGCTTTGGGGAAATTTTAACTAAAACTTAATAGATTACAAGAACTAAAATAATGTTAAATTGTCTTTGGTACTCCTTTTTTTGAGTGTAATGTTTGGTTTTGGCCAATGTGTTGAACTACCAAGTGGAAATATTTAACTACACATTATTTATTTACATTTTTTAGTTAACCAAATATTTTCATATCGCAACTAAGTTCACCATGTACACAGAAAAAACTGAACCTTTAAATTTAAGGTTAAATTTCATAGACAATCAACACAGGTTTATAAAAACCGAAATCCCAACACACATTTTAAAGCAACACAGAGATTACGCTTTGCAAAGCCATGCTCTAAACTTCACTTAACACAACCCATAGAAATACACTCTTTGATATTTTCTATTTGGGTCTTCATTTAGATAAAAAAATCATTAAAATTTTATGCCCCACTATGGTAAGCCGTCCCATAGATAGAGAGGAGGAGGAACAGGTTAAATCCCGAAAACAAACTCTATTTTAGTTTGCGATTCAAACAAGAGAAACTCGTTTACAAACATTTTAGCTGCATGGAGACTACTACCGCATTTATAATGAATCAATACAAAATTCATGGAGTCTGTGAGCCATGCTATTCATCTAAATACGAATACTATATACACACACACAAAGTCACACTTAAAACAGCATGGTTTGCTAGTAGAGAGCGTACCACTGTGCAATAGCAAGAGTAATAGATACCAAAGCGTTGGAGAATGGATAATGCGACAACCGGCATATTTTATAGGACCGGTTAAAAGCAACAAGCAACTGCTGACAAATAGGCTGAATTTTACAAACCCCCGCCGCCGACACCACCATCTTCAACAGTCATATTACAACGATGACCAAAAAACAAGGAAAGAACTACATCAACGAACGATAAGAAACCCGTATAATGTTGCTTGCCTTTGAATATCAATCTGACAGAGGCAATACATGTACACCTCTTCTCGGGCATGCATGTCGCATACCGCATAATTACAACTAAGCATAAAGAAATTTTTAAGAGAACTGTAGGTCATGCAGTGAGCAATAGGAGCAGGGCTAAAGAGAATTGAAGCATTCACACACAACTGCAAATGTATGGAATGGCATTATTCCGGCCGAATCGGCTCTTTATGAGATAAAATAAGACTTAAATTTATTTCAGTGTTCGCCCTATGACTACTACATGTTTGTATGGAAAACCAGCATACAATAACAAAGTTTTGAAAGAAAAATTAAATAAACACACACACACAACTCTCGAACACATATTGAGAGACACTTCTCTCACATCACGCTTAACGTCAGTTGCTTTCATAGAATTTCACCGACATTTAGTTTAGTGGTGTTTCTGGTGGCAGTCGTACTTCGGACATTCTGTCATTCACACACAAAAGTTAAGAGAGCCAAACTCATATGAAAACACCATAAATAATTGTTAACTTATAATTATCAAACACAGAAAAAAATAAAGTATAAAAAAATCACTAAAGTGCTATCGTTTTGTGTTTTTCTAACAAAAACAAAAAGAAAGAGAAGAGTTGTAAAAAGCCTAAAATGCGATTTTTATAAACAACCAACGTGCACATACAATAAAAAATTAAAAATTGTAATTAAATGCTAACCATTAACTAATGCTTGAGTGTGAAAGTCTATAATTGAAAACGGAAGTAGTGTGACTAAACCCGTCGTCGTCCAACGCTCATTGCCCACCACCCCGCAATACAACAGCCAGCCATTAGTAAAAGGAAACAAGAAAATATGAAATGCATAATACATTCGCATGTACACACATAATGTTCCAAGTGAATTATATTCACACCCACACACAAAAGAAGTGAATCAAATTTTTAATTTAAATAAATAAAATCTAAAAATCTTTCAATCAGAAACTAATCAAACTACAATTCTGTGGTACCTTAATTTTCTCATTAGCAACAAGTGAATTTTGTTGTGAGTGACAACCCCACCCACCCCAACCAATGTACATGTACTCAAGAAAAACCATACCCACCAAACCCAAAATTGGAAAGGAAACCTTAAGCAGACCATGTCCAGCATTTTTAGTTTGTTGCAGCAGTAGAGCGCAACTAGTGTGAAAGAAAGAAAGCCCAAGCCAGCCCAAAACAAAACATTTCGAAGCAACAGGTTTTCCCCGCCGTTGCCACTAACATTCCATAATCGAAATTTTCAGTCCAACGTCCAAAAGCAAGCAAAATTTCCACCAAAAAGAGAGGAAGTGAAACAAGAGAGCGACAAAGAGTAGTAGAAGCTATCAAACTTCATAGCACAAAGGGGTACATTTCAGAAGTCGGTGTCTCGAGGAGTGTCAATGGCAATTGCGATAAAATTTGCCTTGATTTAAAAATAAAAATTATATAAATGACAAAAAATAATATTTTAAAAGAAAACAAAATTAGAAAAACAAAGCAAATAAGCTAAAGTAGGTTATAATAAAAAGAAAACAACAGAAACGACAACACCATCTCATATTAAATATTTTATCTGCTATCTAAAGACCCAGAACCATCAACAATACAATTTAGTTACAATTGCTTCACTAAGCCACAACAAGAGCGACAACGTTAACGACATGAATTCAATTGAAGCATAAAACATCGAAACCATCTCAACTCGCAAACACTCGACACATCAACAAGAAAACCTCTTGCCTAGCATAAAGCCCAGATAGACAACGATCTTAAGGCAGAACGGGAAATTGAAAAGTGTGAAACGTCAACGGTAACTAAATCAAAATACCATTGATCGATTTATTAGTAGTACTAGTAATATAGACAAACAAATACATACTCACACAGCACGAAAAGAACACCAACTAATCCAACGACGCTACCTGTCTTCGGAGGATCTGCGAGGTGGGCTTGGTTGCCGTGCCCCTTTTTCTTGACTCTTCTCTAGAAATTCGCCGCAATTCCTTTCACCATGGAAACATTCTACGACGGCGATCTCAAGGATATATGGGATTCGGATTTGGATCCTGTAAGTATAATGACAGATTTACGTATTTAATATTTGCTTATATTTTTGCAACAATAGTGTTAAACGTGATGGATCCAAGAAGGTGAATCTCATTGTATGTTTGATTAGTGAACAGAGTAAAATATGATAATTTTCATAAGCTAGAAGTACACACAAAATTTTTTTTCTGATTCCACCACGAAATTAATTGATCCAATTAATTTTTTAATCGAAGTGTTTTCAATCACAGAAATTATAGTATCATTTAAAAATTAATTGATACTATTAATTTTTGTGATTGATTTTTGTTTCAATAAAAAAAATTGTTGAATCAATTAACTTTTTAATTGAATATTTTTTAAAACTCAATTAAGATTTTAATTGGAAAAATTTTCGTGAATTTTTTCTGTGTAAATTTCTTTCTCTTTCATCATAGTTTTTACGCATATAGTGGGGCTATTTGTTACAGTAGGTAACGGATATAAGCACATTTCATATAAGAAAAAACGCATATAAGAAAATGTAGCAAAAACACCATGTATTTTTGCTGTGTTTTGGTGAGAAAAATATTTCATATAAGAAGAATCATATAAAAGAACAATCTGACAATCACACAACACCAAAATCCCATTAAAACTTTTGTTTATGTTATGTTGTTTATTATCTAAATTATTGCATATCCTTTGTTACTCTTTTTGTTTTAAGATTATTTTAATTCGTAATTAAGCAATTAGCGGACTAGTGGTATTACAAATGTACATATTGACTGAATTTTTTTAAGCTTTGTTTATTTTATTCTGTAATGTAAGATCTCCAATCTGAACACATAGATTGGAGATCTTACATTTTC
Source organism: Haematobia irritans (assembly GCF_050003625.1). NCBI lineage: Eukaryota > Metazoa > Arthropoda > Insecta > Diptera > Muscidae > Haematobia > Haematobia irritans. The sequence goes on from NC_134400.1 coordinate 774,688, forward strand.
CTTTTTAATAAAAATATTTTAAAACTATACATCGAAATGTTGTTACTTCTTTCTAAACGAGGTTCTTGTGAAATAGACTCCTTTAATAAATACATTTCTTGAATAAACATATATGCTTAAAGAAATTTTTTTCTTATATGAAATTATTGTCTATGAGAAAAAATGCATATAAGAAAAAATTTGCGGGATTTTATTATATCATATCATTACATGTACTATGGCAAGCTAAATATACTTCGTACAACAACAGTCACGACATATAATAAAACCGAAAACCAAACACAGAAAAAAACATAACAAAATTATTCAAAAATGTTTTGTAAAAATTCAAATATTTTTAGATTGGACTTTACAATTAATATCCACACACGAAAAAATTTTATTGAACTTAATCCATCTGTCGGGGAAAGAAACCCCAACCTTCAATCAATTGACTATTGATTTTATAGAAAAACTCGATATATTTAGTTCTAAGGGCTTTTATGTCATAATTGTCGGAAAAATAAACACATAGAGAAAAATTTTTGGATCTTGGTAATTTTTTTGCAGTGTCGCCTACTGTTTCTTACCACACTTCCAACCAAAATCAAATATAGAATACTCTAATATCAAAACGTTAGTTTACTACAGTGAATTTGAGTCGCCCGATCTCTTGGCTTCAGGTGATAGTGATAATATAGTGCACCTAAAAGCACAAAGAAAAACTTTGAAATTAATGAATTAGAGCATAGAAAATTTGTAGTTGATAATATGAATACGCATATCTTAGGAACTGTGGCAAATAAAAAATGCGTTTCCTTTGCGCCTCCAACACTTTTTATTTGTATTATTGACTGGTAGGTTTGGTACGCATACCAGCAATAACAATAGAGGCAAATGCTAAATTGCTGCTAACAGTTGTTATCATCCCAGTACACCACTAACCTCCCTTTGAAGTATTGCCTTTATCGTTGATTTTATTTGTTGTTGTTGCAATGAAACATAACACAATTTAAAGTTATTGTATTCTTTTGAGAGAGATGGAGCACAGTGGTACCAAACCGAGCGATCACAATGTCGAGTTCAAAAGAAACGTTTAGTTTGTTTTTCGTTTAAGATCCCGAAGCTTGTGTTAAGTAAAATCACAAAACCAAATATACTATCCCAATAACACACATTAAATAATCTATATTTACCGCTTATTAGACAAACTCAATCGTCATGTAAATAGATGTATATTTAAATAAATGTTAAAAAAAAAATTTAATTTTTTATTGAAATCACTTCAATCACGGACATGATACTATCAATCAGCGAAGCCAGTTAAAAATTCAATCGATTCAATTAATTTTGATTTGATTGATTTTGTGATTGATTTTTATTTTGATTCAAGTATTGAACATTGTTTTTCAAGTTCAATTAAGTTTAAGAGGATTGAATAAATATTAGTGGAATTTTTTCCGGTATATAAAATATATATTACGATTCACTTTAAAGATGTCGTATGCTATTTTTTTTTTTTTGTGAGACAAAAATGTTTGTGCAATCTCTTAACTCTACGTATATATAAACTCGACTAAATGTACAATTGTTTCATATATTCAAAAATGTAATCCAGTTGTTGAGCAACAAGATTTTTCACAGAGTTAAGATTTTCCTTCATGTGTTTCTCAACATAAAATTGAAGAGATAAACGAAACGCATATAGAAATTTTATTTTAAAGTCGACACACACAATTCGAAAAGAATAACATTTTCTTCAAAAACAGTCGACTATTGATTTCATTTCCGATCTACTGTGCAACATCCCATGGAACAATACCACTATTTCCTTATCACCAGAAGGAAATGTCAAAGATTGTTTTTGTATTTCTCAAGTGTTTCTTTTTGTGATTTCAGCATGTTTTCCAACAATCACCATTATGTCTTATTGGCACCATAACAACAAGTGGGGGTGTATGCTCCCTCCACTCTATAGTCAGTGTCACCTCTCCATCTTAACAGCCTTGTAATCGACTACTATCTCGCAAAGTAAGGTTAACATTGTAGCTTGCTGTGCTATTTGTTTTTTTTCTAGGAAAATATTGAACACTATTAAGTCATTAGAAAATGATGTGATTCTATTCCATTTATATGAACAAATCAATCATGTGAGACGGTTTCCTTAGGGAATCATCAAATCTCTCTCGAAGTGGGGTTTAAATATATCCAACTGTATATATAGCAACATAGGCACTATTATCGAACAATATATTTAAACTTATAATGGTGATACCTGCTTGTTTTGTTAAAAGTCAAGAGTGTCTGATAATGTGAAGTAATAATTTCGCTATACACCAGCAATCTTTCAGACACGGCAAATCCGATAGAGGTTTTAATATAATATGGAATAATATCGGCATATTGATTTATAATATTCCCACAATTATAAATTTCAAAAGTAAAAATATGTATGTTCTGAGGAACACTGAAGGCAATATGTAAATAAGTGATAATCTCTCTTATTGATCAGCCACATATGCGCAAAAAGAAATTATTTTACTTTCGAACTAATATTAAGACTGCGTAAAGAGAATTTCTTACAAAATTTTTGAACTCAATACTCACTAGAAATCGGAAACGAAATTTTGGTAACATTCCTCAAACGAAAAAATGTTTAATTTTTTATATTGAGGCTCAAAACATGACCTTTATGAGATGCAGCTATTTTAATAAACAAAGATACACTCTTTTTTTGCTACTAACAATCATAATAAATGAAAAAATGCAGCGATTTCCCTCAACCTCAAATATGTATAAGTGTTCACTGCAAAGCATTTAATCATTCTTCACATTCAATACAATTCCAACTAGAACTCTGTACATTGAAAATCTTGAGATGTCGTCACATCTGTATTTGGAAAGACAAATGTCGCAACAAAATTATTTAATATGTTTCAAGAGATAAGCCTCTAATTGAAGAATTATGAATGCATTTAGAATATCAGTGCCAGTACCAGAAAATGGTAGCAGTCTGAGATCTATGACATTGTTGCCGGTTGCAGCATATCAAGAAATCCATATGACCTTAAGATAACATTTCTATTTTATGGGTTTTGTTTAATTGGTCATTGAAACCTATACATATATGTTTCATCTATCATAGGATTGGTCTTAATTGGAATAACAAAAATTAAAACCATAATTAAGAACTCCTTCCGTTCAACTTTCTCTGTGCGAAAATTCACCACTGTATGATATTTACGTAGTTGACATACTTCACAGTTTTTTAGCTAAAGTACTTGAAATTGATTTAAAATTTTTGTTATTTTTAGTATACACAATCGCACTTAGAAAAATAGAAATACCAAATCATTGGAAATGTTTGTTATCTCTATTTTTTATTTTATAAATAAATTATCATTTTTTTTTTTTGTTGAACGTACTAAAGAGCCAACTCTCGGAACAGTTCTGTCTTCGCTTGCTTTTCGTTTGCTAGCAACAAATCTTAGTTTGTTATCAAGATATTTTGTAATGAATTTCGTCTGAGTTTGTTGCATGAGTTTGCTGGTGTTGATAACAAGACAGTTTTTCGAAGAAATATTAAAAAAAATCATAGGCAATTCGATTATTACGAATTTGACTTCAAGAGAGTTTTTGTGATTGTACATTTTTAATTATGTCCCAGTAATCACGGCAAGGAACGCGTGCTTTATTGATGAGAAAGGACTTTTAAAACCAGAAAAATTATGATCACAATAATCATACTCAAAAATGCGAAGTTCTTTAATTATGAGACTATGAATATTAGAAATCATTCACAGCAAATATCGGACGAATATTATTTAAACCTCTTACAACAACCAACAAGAAGACATTCCTTTGTCAAATTTGAATAATATCGTACGATGTATATATATGGGAGTTATATGTAAATCTGATGGGTAGTGTAATGATCATCCTTGAAAAATTTGAAAACTAATTTATGAAAATCGGGCCGAGCTTTTCCAAATTTAGTAGCCAAACAAACTTTCATACCCAATTTCGTAAATTGAGTGGACACCAAGAACTTAATCGACTGAGGAGATGATTCTGAATCGATGCATCTAGAACTAATATTTTTTAACACAGATCAAAGCTCCTATATTCTGATCACCATGTGACCTAAGGCTCAGCACACATAAGGTAGGTTAGTTAGGTGGCAGCCTAACTAACCTACTAGACTATTCAGTCCATTGTGAGTGCTGCCCGATTCCATGTTAAGCTCAATGACAAGGGACCTCCTTTTTATAGTCGAGTCCGTACGGCGCTCCACATTGCAGTGAAACCACTTAGAGGAGCTTTGAAACCCTCAGAAATTCTTGAACGCAGAAGTAGAGTGTACAAAGAATTTTCACATCTGTTATACCTAAATGGGAATAATTTTCTTTTCAAGCAATACAAGTGCAGATAGGTTAATTGCGACGAATATCAAAGCTGACACAATGTAAAAACCTTGTAAAATAATATCAAACGTAAGAGAAAATCAAATAATGCTAACTTGGTAAATGGAAAACGCCTACCACTTTGAATAAATAAACCAGACCACTAAACCTACTTCAAAATTACATTAAAATAAATGTTATAAAAAAAAACTCCCAAATTTGCTGAAAATGGACATTTTTTCGAACGAAGACATTTTAGTTCTTGATTCTTAACAATGCCATACGACATACGTTACAATTACTGTAGAAAATAACCTTCGTTATTCTTTCTCTCTCACACTATCTCTCTCTGTCTCACTGCATTGAAACTGAATAACTTAACAAATTTGTTTTGTGATAAAACATATTGGACAATTGCAAAATTGGCACGTTTGCATGATAGCTTCAAGATCTCATTTTACGAAGGCCGTTCATGGTAGAAGAACGCACGATTCCCAACGAATTCCATCAGCAGTTTATAAGATAGACAAACATGCCGAAAAGGTGGAAGTTGTTATAAAATGAGTCAGAAATAGGTAAATAGACACGTTCCAAAGCATCACAGAGGCCATTCTAAATAATGATAACAAAGTTTCTGCAATCAATAGGGATTTGGGAGAAAAAAAATGGGAAAGCAAAGGACCCATCATGGTCGACCATAATCACTTGCATTTCTTCCGTGTCAATCGTTTTTAAACATTTTTTATATGCGCATTTTTAAATGTTTTCTTGCATATCCGCATTTTCAATAGCCATCGGTCAGCATTTCCTATGAAACGCTATCGTAAGCTCAGATCGATGCACAATAAAACTAAACGTGAAGAGAGAGCAAAAACAAAAACGCCAATGATAATAAATATAACACAATTTTGTTTTGTTCAACCAGCAAAATACTGCCAATCACTACTTTAAAATACCCCAAATATATAACAAAGAAAAGGCTAAAAACTAGACAGCAGAGCGACATTTTGAAATCGTTTTCATTTATATAGAAATCATTTTTTTTGCTTCGTAGCTGATCAAAGCCACACTTAACGTAAATAATTATGAAATTATAATATTTGTTGTTTTTATTGTCTTTGTTTTTCTCTATCGCGTGCATACCTATGTGAGAGTACTTAACAATAAAAATAATTACCACAAATTGTAACAGATTTTGGTTTTAAACAACTCTGATTTTAATTGGCCTAACAAACACACACACACAAATAGAGACTAACCATGGCATGATATTTTTATATTGACCGCACATTAGGATGTAATAAGAACACAGATTTCTCCATAATAATTAAAAATTAAAACCATCACTCTTAAAGTACGTCTATTGTATTTTTCACTTCTAACTAATTTCATTTAGACAAGTCTTAAAAATTGTCACATTTCGTTGTCTTTATAAAAAAATATAATTATCAAATCATATATCGTGAGTCGGCTATAGCACCAAGGCTTATGCACAGAAAAATATTTGATGTTAATTTATAACACACTTTAAACTTCTAATGTGTTTTTTTCCAATAATCATTTGGCACCGAAACCAATATTTGTTTAATAATATTAATTTAAAATAAATCATCGAGTAAGATACTTCAAACTTGGTTCGGTATATCCTAATAAACACTCATTCTATAGATATTATGTGCTTTATGGGCTGGGCTCCAAAAAGCAGTTTGGTTTTCAAAGAAACAGAGTTGTCCATACAACAAGCGTAGCACCAAGCATAAATGAATAACTAACTGTTCAATGGGTTAGGTGACATTTAATAAAATCAAGTCAATTTCTTTTTTACTGTATTTTCTTGTCATCAGAGTCGTTGGCGATACATATCTCAAATAGCCAAACAAAACCTATATAAATATTTCTGCAATACGAAGACTTCGTATATGTGGTGGTGGTGGTTGACAGAAAGACGTCATAGAAGTAGAGGTATTTTCTTCCAGTTCAGAGCTTCCCAACCTAAATGTCGCTATGTCCACATATGTAAAGCCTAGCTTTTGTCGTCCCTAAAGGTCTCTTATCTCTTATTGTAGCTGATATTCTCAATAAATTCTAGTGTTCTTTCACCAAATATATTCTATGTGACACATTTAACATATATGTACCAAAATAATGTTATAAAGGGTGATTCTTTTGAGGTTAGGATTTTCATGCATTAGTATTTGACAGATCACGTGGGATTTCAGACATGGTGTCAAAGAGAAAGATGCTCAGTATGCTTTGACATTTCATCATGAATAGACTTACTAACGAGCAACGCTTGCAAATCATTGAATTTTATTACCAAAATCAGTGGCAGAAAATCCGCTTTTTTATCGACAAATTTTGTTCAGCGATGAGGCTCATTTCTGGTTGAATGGCTACGTAAATAAGCAAAATTGCCGCATTTGGAGTGAAGAGCAAACAGAAGCCGTTCAAGAACTGCCCATGCATCCCGAAAAATGCACTGTTTGGTGTGGTTTGTACGCTGGTGGAATCATTGGACCGTATTTTTTCAAAGATGCTGTTGGACGCAACGTTACGGTGAATGGCGATCGCTATCGTTCGATGCTAACAAACTTTTTGTTGCCAAAAATGGAAGAACTGAACTTGGTTGACATGTGGTTTCAACAAGATGGCGCTACATGCCACACAGCTCGCGATTCTATGGCCATTTTGAGGGAAAACTTCGGAGAACAATTCATCTCAAGAAATGGACCCGTAAGTTGGCCACCAAGATCATGCGATTTGACGCCTTTAGACTATTTTTTGTGGGGCTACGTCAAGTCTAAAGTCTACAGAAATAAGCCAGCAACTATTCCAGCTTGGGAAGACAACATTTCCGAAGAAATTCGGGCTATTCCGGCCGAAATGCTCGAAAAAGTTGCCCAAAATTGGACTTTCCGAATGGACCACCTAAGACGCAGCCGCGGTCAACATTTAAATGAAATTATCTTCAAAAAGTAAATGTCATGGACCAATCTAACGTTTCAAATAAAGAACCGATGAGATTTTGCAAATTTTATGCGTTTTTTTTAAAAAAAAGTTATCAAGCTCTTAACAAATCACCCTTTATATTGTCTGAAAGAATTATTTATTTCCAAAATCTTTGATTTATGACATTTAATTTTTATGTCAATACACCCAGAGAAGCAATATGATCCCCCAAACATGTTTCAAGAGCAAAATGTTATTTTTGGACGGTGAATATGGAACATGTTTGTCGCCACCATGTTATTTTCTCGAAAATGATGTAGCTGATTTCGGCAACCATGTATATGTTTGCCGAGAAAACAACATTATTACTACAAAAATGTTCCATGTTCACCGTTCAAAAATAGCATTTTGATCTTGAGACCTATTTGGGGTGATCATAATCCTTCTCTACGTGTAGAAAATCAAATATTAAAATGAATCGTTGGATATATATAAAGACATTACACAGACTGAAAAATATCCAATATCCCTCAGCAAAGCGTAACCAAATCGATTAGGAATATTACACATTCCAAATTAAATACGATACGCCTACTCTATCTTTCTATAGCCCCCTATATTTCTATTGGGAATCACTGACTTATAAAACAAACAAAAATTAACATTCACAGAAACATGTTTGTGAAGGCATTTATTGGCCAAAATAAAAATCATTTATTCCAATCTGAATCATTTCACTTCTCTTCACGAAATTTGATTTGTCCAAAAGCTTCAGATTAAAGTTTAACTCTGGCATTTAAAGGCCACCTAGAAAATCAGCAATACTTTAATAAAGTTAAAAACAAATGAATGCAGTGGATAAACCACGTATGGATACTAAAAGGTTATTAACTATTGAAAGTAGCAACTTGTTGCTAAGAACACAGTAAACCAGCATACCCGGATTGTATACAAAACATATACACACACATCACCTTCTGAGTGGCCTTAGCGGCGGACAGACGGACAAAATAAAAAAGGCTGTTTATTAAATTATTGGCCGGATTCTTGTGGTTTTGCAAATATTACTGACTTTTAAATGCATACTTAAACGAACGACAAATCTTTTTGTCCGGCCAATTTCAAGAGAAACGTGCAAATTTTGCTAACATATGTTAGTATAATACGTTTCACTTTCAATAGTTCGAGTGGCTGATTCAATTGAAGGAGAAAGCATTGGATGTAGAAGGGGGTGGAGTAAGGAGAGCCATAGAGAGAGAGAGAGAGAAAGAGATTGTATCACATCTGGAGCAAGAGAGCAACAGAACAACAGTGATAGATTGAAATTTGGCACCCACGTGGTGCGCACTACGAGATGCGCAAAGAAAAGTTGACAAAATTCAATGAGGTCACATCAACATTAGCCATGGATTGAGCAACGACAATAGATTATTATCAACTCTTAAGCTATCGAACAGAGAAACGATTCAATGTATTCGCGAGTTCCTAGAACAAAGATACTCTTTATTCACGATATTAGCACATGGTACATACAAATCACATTACATATGAAAAAACATCTTGTATATATTAATGTGGGTAGATGGTAGTGCGTCAGTAGTAGAGTAACAATATGATATCTGGTCAAAAAGGAATAGTGCTACTATGAGAATAGTTTGGTAGGGGTCGGAATTTGGATATCTGAAATGGAGTCAGACCAATATTGATCTCCTAGCCATGTAACTCAGTGGAGTATTTTATGGCACAATAACAATGGCTACTGAATCGGAATAAATGTATATATGTATAGCACTCACACATATATGCATCTTACACTCTTTTAATAAAGGAAATGTAATAAAAGGTAATAAAAATACTTTATGGTGGTTTGTGACCTAAAAAGACTAAAAAACAAACAAACAAAGCGTATCTAAATTATGTATATATCCCTTGGTCATACCACCTACGTTCATACCTAGCAAAAATTTGGAAGTCGTTCCAAAGGCACAACTTTAAAAGCAATTCCAAAAATGTCCTCCCAAAGATGTTCTTTATTTAAACTACACAGGAAGTTCTTTTAATTAATTTTTTTATAATTCGCTTTTTTCATATCTTTAATGATTAATTTCAAATAGGTTAAAAACCAATTACAAATTAATAAAATGGTACAAATTATTAAAATTTTGTCGAAAAAAATGCTAAATCCAGTCTGGAAAATTTGCGAATTTTTGAAAATATTTGAAGTCAAATGTTTCAGACAAGCATTAGAGAGCATCTTAAAAAATTATAAAAATTATTTATTTGACAACGGCTATTGAAATGGTGAACATCCGTCCTATGACAAGCCCATGTTAAATTCATCGCTTCTGCCCCAATTTTGCACCACTTCCGGATCCAAAAAGAACATTTTCACTACTTTTTTGGTGACGCTTTTTTTGCTGGGTAATTAAATATAGAATATAGAAACCTTTTACAATTCATGTGGAACTTTTTTCAAACCAAATGAAACCTTCTTCAAATCAAATTACTCTTTATTTAATTAAAATAAAAATGTTTGCACATCTATGTGATCATATATGTGACAAAACTTTTAGCTTAAGGCAATTTTACTTTTAGGATGTGTTCAAAGCAGAGTAATTTTGAATGGAGTGAAAATGTAACTATCACATATTCCTGCCTACATGCCATTTTTATTCCAGTTGGACTTTGAATTGCTTTCGGAGCCATCCTTCTATTCACCTAATTGGAATTTAGATCCGCTTTTGGAGTATATAAAACTCTAACATAAAAATTTTCATAATACAAAACGCATACACAAATTGGCGATGTCGTCCAATTTCATGTGATTTATCTATATTTAGATTCATTAGTCATATGTTACATTCAATCATAATTTTAGACATTAAATACAAAAATTTTTTGTGAAATTTTTAATAGAAAAATAATCTGTAAATTTTGCTTGTCAATTTTGATGAGTGTCAGTGAGCCCGATACGGTTTTGAGAAATGTATTCTTCACCATTTATTACACTACGTGTAAAGGAAAATATTAGCGTATATTTATCTAATTACGTATGACAACAACAAGTACCAGTTACTCGATTTCATCAACAAGCGGTTGCTAGGTGACGTCAATAAAAGAACGGTCATTCCAGGCATGGTTAATAAATGCTTCTAAACGGCCAGAGGCAGCGGTGACAGCAGCAGCAGCAATTCAAAAATAACCTCATAGTGGGTCCATCGAAAGTCTCTGAATAATATTTACAGTTCCGTCTATCGAAACGTGGCTGCAACTTCTACGAACCATGTTCGACAAATTTACTCTGAGATTTCGCAAAGACAACAACAAACAACCAATAAAACATGCACTCGACGCCATCCCCAATAGTCGCCCCTCCAAAAGTCCCCGCAAGCTTCGCTGCTGCATCTGCAGCAACTATGTATAACAAGCTTAGCTAAGTATTTGTGTCGATATGTATGACTCCTAGTGTATGACAAACCACGTTGAATTGCTATGGACAAAAAGCGAATGGATCCCAAAAGAAATAGAAACGGCACTCGGCAACATATTACCAACATTCGATAGATTTTCTTCAGAAAACCTTAATGGTTACAAGGTAAAATAGTTTGCCAAAGCGTTTGGCGTTTGCATACCATCCAAAAAAACATGCCAAAACAACCAGTTTGAAGCCTCGCACCCCGTTGGAGCGACGATTAGACCACCAAATAGATTAACAAAAAAATAATGAGCCACCACCATCAACAATAGGAGCAGCCATAACAGCGTCAACATCAAATCTCCAAAGAGACCAAGCCAAGATTAAAAGACAATGAATGTGAATGAGTGGTGAATGCGATTTAGCACGCCACACAATGCCGTAGTACATCATCTATAGCGTTCCTAGACTGCGAATGTACTGCGAATTAACAACTAGTGAATGGTTTATTGGAATAAAGAGGAGTGGTGTGAAAATGGCTCGAAGATAGTTGGCATCTTGATGGAACGCTAGTGGAGTTTAAGAATTGGCCCATTGAAGCACATCGAAGGAATTTTTATGATACCATACCGGCATTACATTTTCCATTACATCTCCATCAGGTATGGCGATGTCGTGGGTGTATGTCGCCTGCTTATATTCACCAATCTCTTCATTGGCAACGAATGCTATTACTTGCGTTGATTATGGTGATAAGATGAAAGAAAGGAAAACACAAACAAAAAAAGTTTGCTGTTATGTAGACAAGAGAATGGAGTATGACTATTTTTAGCCTCACGAACATAAGGAACAGCACTAACGTCATTCTGGTAGTTGGTAGGGAAGTGAATGACGTTTTCGCCGTATGGCAGGAAATCGTTGATTCGTGACGTACTCACCATAACACGTGAGTGGATGCAACAAGTACGAGGGTGATGAGTTGAAAACAGGCGCATAAGTAAATACGCAACCCCCCAAACACACACACACACACACGGATACTGTTTATTTTGTTACACATATACGGATGTTGTTTATTCTGGTAATTCGCAGCAAAAACACAGAGTCTTACCCACAATCGGTGAAGGAATATGTGGGCGAGCACAGCGCCATAGTCTTTAAATTTCAGCATCTTTGGTCGCTCACTTCTGGCTTATTTCCGATGCTAGTTATCATCTTAGATGGTATTTCCTTCCGTTTAACCGTTATCAACGGTTACGCATGAATCGGTGTAAGAAGTGGTTTTGTGTGAGTAGAGAAATTGTTTACCAACGGATTTGATCCATATGGTAACTTTATAAAGAATGTGAATGTAGATATAGTGTGAAATAAAAATGACAGGATAAATCAAACGCTTGAAGAGTTTTTATTTTTTAATATTCATTAAGATAAAAAATAATTCGTCTATTGATATTGGAAATTTTGAGCACATTCATTTTGACTACACTCAACAAACAATGAACCCACCAGTACTGACAATTTAGGTCAATTTTAGAAAATGTTAACTAAACTGTATTAAAACGCCGATATCAGGGCGATATGGCAAAAATAAGTAAATATTTTTCGACAAATTCAGAAAATTTATTCGACATAATTTTCCTTCAGTTGTCGTACTTTGAAGGAAAAAAATGGAGTTCAAAATTGCAAAAATGTCTCTATTACCATACGAAGTTCACGATGAGCGCATTTGTGGCAAAATTTTGAAATTTTAAGAAATTCTGAACTATTTTGTGAAAAATACGAATTTAGTAAATCTATATGCTTCATTTGTGTATAATTTTGCCCCTTTATTAGTTAATTTAACCAACGTAAGCAAAATATTATTAAAGTCAAGGAAATACAATAACGATATCCAGATATTTCGCAACTGGCCCTGGAAAAATGTTTGATACTCATTTTGGTTAAAAAAAATTTTATTAGGGTATAGTCACACTAGGCAGATATAGTGTGACTATACCCTAATAAAATTTTTAAAAATTTTTGTGAGAAATACAAATCATTTGTTTATACTAACGAACGCAAAACAAGGAAACTTACTCAACCCATTATAATTCCATGAACTAAACTAAAGTTAAATTGGCTTTATTGCTCTGGAGGTTTCACTTAGTTTTGAGTGTAGACTTCAATTAAACTATGAATGAAAATACTGGTTCAATTTATTTAAATAAAGAATAATGTCTTTATGATACGAACATATGCTCTGGGTAATTACGACAATGTAAAGGAAGAGTACATATTCGTTCTTTAATAAAATTGCAAACTGTTATTCTCTCGGAAGTTAATAATTTGTACTGTAAATTAAGAAATCTATTGACTAAATATTCCCTGACAAGGGGTATCTAAAAATCTGGTAGATATATATATATATATATATATATATATATATATATATATATATATATATATATATATATATATATATATATATATATATATATATATATATATATATATATATATATATATATATATATATATATATATATATATATATATATATATATATATATATATATATATATATATATATATATATATATATATATATATATATATATATATATATATATATATATATATATATATACGATTTCGCCATATTAATGAGTTCTTTTACATTGATTTAATTTAGATGTAATTTTTCTGTGTTTCGATTTCGTATAGACTGGATCTCTTCTAAAGCATTTACCATGTTTATGTGAAAGTTTGCCTTGAATTTATTCCCAAATGTCACATTCACTTTTTGTTTCCCATTTTACATGATTGTATGTGGAGTTACTTGAAACTTCACAATATGCAAAATGGAGTACAGTTTCCTGCCATACCCGCAGGGCGATATCTGTATTATTGGCATTTACCATACTTATAGGCTTCAATTCATTTTGCTGTAGCATTGCGTTTTTTGATATGAATGTTCCTATGTTATATCATTGCTTTCCTGTAACGTTTTATGCGAAAGAGACGCAAAGAAGGTCGAACACGAAAACTGAGAGGCAGACAGACAGACAGATATCCAGACTTGCACAATTGTAACAGAAACGAAGCAGACAATTGTTGTTCAACTTGGCAACAATTCCTTTCAATTGTTTAATAACAACTTTCTTTTGAAAACGACAAACAACCAACAACCAATAGTCAACGAACGAACGAAATATTCGCTGCTGCTTTTGATGTCGTTACAGCATTGGCGGTAGTACGGGTACCAACAACACATTCATAATTAACAACGGCGAAGCGTGCGATTGGATCAGACCGTAGGTGAGTGCCGTTTTTTATGGGTTTGCATTACAATCATCTTGGTCTACTATGTCGACTGGATCGGCTTGAAACAGATTGAATTGAATTTGGTCTTTGGTGGCGAATTGTGGGAGCAAACCTTTCACTTTATCACCACTACAAACACCAATATGCTAGCTGCAACAGCAGCGTAGTCACTATAAAGGCCTTTGGTTTGCTCGTAGATATCTTAGCTCGAATCGCTGTCTTGCCAAAGAAATACATCATCAAGTTGAACAAGAAAATGACACAACCAACACCATAGCCCACTAAAAAAGTGGTACAACAAAAATTTGGTTAAAAGTGACAGGGTTTTTCGCCTGTCCCACTCCACACAGTGACGGAGCAATTTGAGGAATTTGATGGTCAAGAGAGGTGGTTGGTAGTCGTTGATCGCATAACTTCGTCGCTGCACTAGCCAACGAAGTAGATAAACGAAAATGTGAAAGGTTCAGGCAGCCGTCACCGATATGGATTTCACATTAAACCCAGATCGGCAAGAAAAAGGTTTAGTGGCTAAGGGTTTGGTTCTCTGCAAATGTGCATATCGAAACGAATACAATGTCTATATAATCATGTTCGCTAACACACACACGCACACATTCCCCATATATGAATACTTGCTACTTAATACGTTGATGAAGTGTAATAAAAATGCCTTGGATAGCAGACAAAAACAATCTGTGGAAATTAGTTCAAATTTAACCAAAAACAAAAAATCAAAAACGAGTTTTTTTGTTTCTGATTGAGAAATGGAATGTTGATACATTGGATTTTTACCTGTTATTATTTATACATGCTGTCAATACGTAAGTGCATTAAGCGAATCACCATAAACTTCACAAAGCAGGTATATACTAATTTTTGTAACTATTGGTATATATACGATAGTCAATAGACCTCAAGCCACTACAATTGATCTCAATTAAAAAATGTAATTACAAATCAGATTTTTTAGTCTAATTCAAAATCCCACTTTAAACAGGATACACTTTATTCATTTACAGTCGAGTTAAGTCAAAAAAATTTTTTCGAATTAAGTATTGTAATCTTCGATTTTTCTGAAAAAAGGTATCTGCCAAGTTGATCTGATAAGAAAAATCTCTGGCAAGTTCTTATACACTAATAAAAAATGGCATTCCAAGTTCACCACTTGTGGTATCACAATGGACGGAATTGTTAAAAAAAATCGGGCTGTCACTGTACCTAACCTAACCTAATTACTTATTGATTGGTATAATTAATAATTTAATTAAAAATTTAAAAATTTCAAATAATTTTCGTATGGGACCAGTACTGAAATTACCCGTAATTTGTCAGTTTACATGGAATAATTTAGAAAAGAAAGCACCATAAGATTGAGTTGACATAAAATGCTTTGTTATACCATGATGGAACATCATAATAGAAAAATATTCAATTTTAGAGTGTTTCCCGGGGTCCCATATATCTAAATTGTAAATTTAAAAACGAGTTGAGACTTTAAATGCCGTTAGCGTAATGACTCGCATAATCAATCGATACCAAAATCATTTGATCACTTTACAAAAGTACACAACTACAAAAGCTTCTATATATATTTTTTTTCCAAAATGCAATATAAGCAAGTAATAAGCAATAAACTGTTCACAACCAAAATAGTAAGGCTGTTAACTTTCTTCTTAACAGACAAACGCACGCACGCAACAGAGACAGTGTGTCAGATTTAAAAATAAATGAGTTTTGATCCAATGAGGAATACTGGAAAAAGGTTGCTTGTACATGTGTTTGTTTGTATAGCCTTTCGGAATAGTCATTGTTGTTTGTGGTCATCAACGTGAATGAATGATTCTTGGGCCCGATGAGTTTTTGCTCGTTTAGCTCTTGTTTAACGTAAATCAATAGCAAAGTTGTATGCTCAGCAGCATACTTTCGTTTTGGTTCCGTGAAATATCACTGCGTTCAACCTGATTCTTAAGCCAACTACGTATTTGCCTCTTCTCAAGAATACAATAAAGTTGTTGTTGGACTAAGTGATTGAGAGCCAAAAACAAAAACCGAAAATTTGGTGGACGGTGGAGGGGTCTGGCTTTGTCAATGTGTGCCGTCCGTTTTCACGCCTTTTACTTTGTGCTATGTTTCCCCCTTTTCATTGGCGACCCTATTCTGGAATCGCTTTAGGTTCTTCTAAACGAACTTTCATTCTCTCATACCACTTGGTGTGCCGAGCTGTGCTGCGTTTTTACAAGAATTGCTAATTCTTAACAATATTTGAAAACGAAGAAAGGTTGTCGAACTTTAAGCGTAGTTTACTCACGCTACGTTGCTGCCCATAACGTCGATCGAAGCATTCGATGTTTGTAAGCATACACTAAATACACCAAGAGAAATTTTGATTCTCAATATTCGAAACAAAATTTGTATACACAGGAAAAAAGACCAAGGGAATTTTGCCAAGTTTATTTTTTCAGAAAAAGAAAATGAAAAAAGAAATCTGTTAGTGACATCTCTCACTTTATGACACCAAACATTGTTTTATCAGTAGCAAAGCCCCTCAAGATGCTTTGAAGATTTTCATCATTAATTTGCTTTTGTTTCGTTTTCTTTAATGTCCACATTACCCCAGCAAAAACTCCCATTACCAAATAATCTTGAATGTAACTTAACCAAAAGCAATTGATATTAAAGGGAATTCTTGTAGTTTGCGGGAAATAAATTTTCTACATGGCAATATTCATGAAAATCAAATGTATGGTAACCGAGATCATGGTAAATGGTAATTACCATTGCTAAACATATGTTTAGCAGCAGTAGAAGCATACAATAATGCTGCGGTAATTTCGAAGATTTCCACCGTTGTAAAGGGTGATTTGTTAAGAGCTTGATAACTTTTTTTTTTAAAAAAACGCATAAAATTTGCAAAATCTCATCGGTTCTTTATTTGAAACGTTAGATTGGTCCATGACATTTACTTTTTGAAGATAATTTCATTTAAATGTTGACCGCGGCTGCGTCTTAGGTGGTCCATTCGGAAAGTCCAATTTTGGGCAACTTTTTCGAGCATTTCGGCCGGAATAGCCCGAATTTCTTCGGAAATGTTGTCTTCCAAAGCTGGAATAGTTGCTGGCTTATTTCTGTAGACTTTAGACTTGACGTAGCCCCACAAAAAATAGTCTAAAGGCGTCAAATCGCATGATCTTGGTGGCCAACTTACCGGTCCATTTCTTGAGATGAATTGTTCTCCGAAGTTTTCCCTCAAAATGGCCATAGAATCGCGAGCTGTGTGGCATGTAGCGCCATCTTGTTGAAACCACATGTCAACCAAGTTCAGTTCTTCCATTTTTGGCAACAAAAAGTTTGTTAGCATCGAACGATAGCGATCGCCATTCACCGTAACGTTGCGTCCAACAGCATCTTTGAAAAAATACGGTCCAATGATTCCACCAGCGTACAAACCACACCAAACAGTGCATTTTTCGGGATGCATGGGCAGTTCTTGAACGGCTTCTGGTTGCTCTTCACTCCAAATGCGGCAATTTTGCTTATTTACGTAGCCATTCAACCAGAAATGAGCCTCATCGCTGAACAAAATTTGTCGATAAAAAAGCGGATTTTCTGCCAACTTTTCTAGGGCCCATTCACTGAAAATTCGACGTTGTGGCAGATCGTAAGTCTATTCATGATGAAATGTCAAAGCATACTGAGCATCTTTCTCTTTGACACCATGTCTGAAATCCCACGTGATCTGTCAAATACTAATGCATGAAAATCCTAACCTCAAAAGAATCACCCTTTATATCTTCTCTAGAAGTGGAATTGGATTTATTTTTAACATATTATTTTTAAGTGCAAGCATATAATTTCATAAACTAGCATAACATGTTTGCGACATATATTTTAATATTATATTATGTTTGGGACATAACATTTTTGTAAATATAATATGTTTGGATGCAAACATATATTAATTTAGAAATAGGCTATAAACATATATGTGTTTAGAAAGAGATACCTAGAGAGTAATCTGCAAGTAAAAGAATGGAAGTAATCAATTGGCTCCTTAAAAATATATACACAAAGAAATTTTCATTAAAATTGTTTCTACCAGTGTATGCCTAAGGTGAAACATAATATGTTTGAACAATACAAACAATATTTTGTTTGGACCAATACTGAAAATATATATGCTTGAAGCAAAATGTGTTTGGGGTATATGTTACAGAAGCGATGTTAGATCTCTTCATATATCTCGACAAATCTGCTTAGATATAATGGGACCAATTTTGAGAACTAATCATATCTAATTAGATACCCAAATTTTTACACGGGTAACATTTTCCCATAGATTAGATTTACAGCTTTTTTCCTATACTACATTTCTCAGTGTACAGAGTTATTCTATATATGTATTTCTACTAGAGATTGTTGTAGGTATTGGTGCTTTTTAGCGGTGTATGATGACAGTCGTAACACACATCCATAATGAGAAGATGTTAAGAAAGTGGTTGGTCAGATGGACACAATTGCTCAGTAAACAAGTTCTTCTTTCTTGGCCATGGCCATGGAGCACAACATTGGTTTTTGGTTGGCTGGTTGGTTATTACGGGTATTAACTGTGCACAGGCGATCAACTCACACACATATAGGTAAAACAAAAAACATTTCACTGCAACTATTTATATACTTCTATGTGGTATGATACAAATCTCAACATATCATTACTATCATTCTAAAATGTACCAAGTCGAAAATCTAAGCTTTACCAAATATCAAAACAACATAGAAATTTAGCATGAAGTCATGTTGAAAACATAAATACCTAGTATTATCTAAAAGATCTATTATTGGGTTTTCTTACCAGGATATCAATAGAAGCTATTAAGGCAAAAACTTTGTACTTAGAGAAAGATTATTTAATATCGATATTTTGATTTTTTTATCACACTAAGCATGGTTGAGAAGCGATGCTAACATAATTTTTATTACTTATGAATGTGCTACTCTGCAAAATTTCTCATTACCAAATAAACTTGAAAGTAACCTAGATTAAAATTGGAAAGCAATTAATATGTTGTTTACTTTCGCAAGGGCAAGTTCTATGGGATGGGTACATTTCAGCAACATTACCAAGGGCGATATGAGCAAACAATATATTCTAACTAATCCATACAGAATTATTTTTATGATTAGTTTTTTTATTTGATTTTTGGTCGACCTTTTGTTAGAATAATAAATTCATGTTTTTTCAAGCTCGAAATATTTTTATAATAAGAAAACGTGATAGCCCTTTTTTTTCTTATAAACCCCTAATAACTTTAAATATTTTTAACCACTATAAGTCGATTTAGTTTAGTACGGAATGAAAGTATCGAAATTCCTACAAACGAAGCACCACTGTTACGACCTCCATTCAAATACCAGAAACATTACGCATTTCATTTGGCCAAGTTGAGTCGACACGCTGTTTTGGCTGTTGTCTACTGCTGTTGCTGCATACAATTATAGTGTGTTGGCAAAAATAAATAAATGTATACTCGTACATTTACAGTTACTTTTTCTGTTATCCGCGTATATGTGCTGACTAGAATTACACTGATAGAAAAGGCATTTTGTTTTGTTATCCACTACATTACAATGCACTGGTAAAAGAAGCATATTTATGGTCAAAATATTGAAGCAACACAAAATCGTTTGCTTGGGCCAATACTAAAGGCAAAATACATACTTATATTGCACGCAATAATTTAATGAACATCAATAACTTGATGAGCTTTTGCGGCGAAAAATTTAAATGTTCATAGTTATTTTTTATACGATAATGTAGATCATTTTGATTATCTACATTTTCGGGGCAAGTTTATAACAAAGTCATGTTTTTTCTCTGCATGTACAGTGAAACAAACCTCTCAAACTTGGACATCCCGAAAAATCACTCTAAAATTAACTTCTTATAAGTGGACACCTTCCACATGCGGACAAAACTTTGGACGACCACGATTGTCACTGTATTATCATAGTCATACTACCATCAAAAATGCAATGTTTTATCAAAAGGATGTTTACATATTTCCAATTTGCTTCTGGTAAAAAATGACACCAATTTTTGTTAAGTAATGGCCTAATCTTATCACACTGTAATTAAATTTCGATCGATATTCATTCGAAATCTTTCCTATAAAAATACTTATTTTTCAATACTATGTTTCCTTTATTCCAATCTACAATTCATGTATGTAGGCACATATTTTTAGATGGCTCGTGGTGGCAAAATAACAATTGTTCAGTTTATTTTTATCTTGTCTGAAAATAAAATCCTTTTATCAGATGTGACCGTCGCAAGTTAATCTATATTGAAGACAACCGATTTGAGAGGTAGTGGCGCACGCCAACTTCTATGGTCATCGGTATATTCAGTTATTCTTAGCTCATAAGTTCGAACATTAGGGAGGCGTAGTTTTTCCTAGGTCCGAATTTGTTTTCGATTCACATTATATAAGGGAGATTAATAAACTTGTAGGGAATTTGAAAATGTTCTATTAACCCCAACGTCCACGTACTACTTAATGCTCAAAATTTTCCTAAATGATAACTTAAATGTGCAGGAAACAACAAAAAAGCCCACTCAAATCTTATCGCATGAAATGAAAAATAAAGAAATACAAAAACTAATTCATAATATGATATTTAATAATAAAAATATTATTATGTATTACTATTCCGCATAGAGAAATCAAATGCCCTCCACTGCGAAATCTAAATAAACAAATATTCCTATCTCTCAACCAAAAGGTATTAAAAGATAGTTAACTTTTAAATATGTATGGTATCAAAAAAAAAGAACAATTGATATGGAATTCAATATATAAAATAGTCTTTGAATTTGAGATTTTGTTAGATTAAAATTATGAAATGCGGACCAACATTCTTGGCATATGTATAGGTCAAATATTTTAGTAATAACAATATTGTTATGTACAATATTAACAAAAAGACAAAAGTCTGCCTATTAACAACAAAGTTTCGCTACAGGCATATAAGAAGTTCTCCACATGCCATTATACAGAGTGTAGAGTGCATAGAAACTCCAACAACTGCAATGATAAGATAACGTGAATGAATTACACGTGAATATATACTTGACATTGAACAGAATTTACAAAATCATATACTATATGATTATTCAAAGGAATTTCTTAGCAGACATCTTTCCAAAAAAAATTAATTTCTAGTTTGACTAAAAGATATTCAGCATTAGCCACAAATAATGTGTAATTTTAAATCAGCTGATAAAAATCCATTATTTCAATTGATATACGAGTATATCCTTGCTTGATTTACAAAAATGATATTGTTACTGAACCCGATAATTTGAATATGTATCATTTTTTTTTTGTTTAATTTCAGACCGATTCGTTAAAACTATCAACGGATAGTGATATGCACGATTGGTTTCTAGAAAGGGACGTGAAGGATGCAGCTGTCATCCTCAACGACAAATTAATATCCGATGCGTTACTCAACGGTACCCTACCAATCAAATCCGAACATTCTTATAGCCTCAACAGTGATGGTGACTCTCTACCCGAATCCCCTCATAGCCTTCACACCAAAATGGATGGTAAGTCCTATATTAAAACCTACTTAAATATACACGACAAATAAGTCATTTTTTCAAAAATCATTGTAACAAAATACTTTTCCATTTTTTGATTATACTAGATATTTGTATATACCGTAAAATAGGGTTCATATCCTCAAATAGAAAAAACTTTAACATTACCAGAGGACATTACTGGTCTGTCTCGCCACATTCAATTACGCTTTTTACGAAATAAAAATCTTTCAAGACAATATTATAACGATAGCATGGTTGGGGGCCCTTCACTACACATAGAATAATCATTTTAATCAAGGGTTCTTTCTTGTGTGCGGAAAGAAATTTATCGAATACCGTCGATACATTATTGTTGCGTTTCATTGTAGTATTCTTTAATGTTTCTTAAAAAATATGTATTGAGAATATCCATTATGGATTGTCTTCTTGAAACAATGATGTGCCAACAACTGCTAACGGTTATGTCAATACGACATAAATTTAATATTAGCACAAGTGCGCTCACTCGAATGACGCCTGTTTGAGTTGAAATAAAGGGAATAAAAAATGAAACAGTACAATTATTCTAATATTTCTGAAGCAATTCAATTTATATACATCTCTACGTATATAAAAAAAGTAAATAAGTAATGATCCAGTATATAGGTGTTTGATAATCTTTACCAAACTCGACAGTAGGTGTCATTAATAGTAGGTATTTGGTTATATAAATTTGGTTTATGAAATCTCCCAATGGAGCCTAACTATAGAACCCAAGAATGCAATTATTATTCTCATTTCAACTCTTTCAGAGAGAAAACAAGCAAAAAATGTTTGAAACTGTTCAAATTATTTGTTTAATTAACTAGAGATAGTAGAAACAAAATGTAAACGAGAAAATTTTCCGAGAATTTTTTTCTTCATTCGGACGAACAAAGATAGATAACAGACTGGTTTTACTACGTTTCTAGAATGAAGATGAAATATAAAAAGGTTGGTAATTTACAATGATTAGATTTAAATGAAAAACTCCTCCATATTTTTGGTATATGCACATGGGAATATTGTCTTAAGAGAATATTATCATTTTATCTTTGCAGATATGGAAGATGAATGTTATCCAGCCATTTCATTGAAAACAGCTACCAGTAACGTTCGAGGTTTGAGCAGTGCAACTATAGATCCGAAATGTTTGACAATTTCAATGTCTCATAGCAGTCACACAGGAACAGCAGGTCCCACATTAAATCCCATGGTGTCCGCAGTGTCATCCGCTGGTTCCAGTATGTCAAGTCAATCATATTCCACGTTATCATCTAACAGCAACATTAATATGTATGGAAGTGTCTGTAAAATGGCAAGCACTCCTATAGCACTGAACCTACATAATATAGAGTCCTACCAGAGTAATTCTACCACATCTGCAGATACAAATAAAATAATGAGCAAACAACCCGCCACACAAATGCAGCAACATCAACCATATCTACCTCAAGTGGAGCTCAATTCGACCATCATGGAAAACGACTGTGCGTCCAGTACTTCATCCAGAGAAGGCAGTCAATCGCCCGATATTTGCTCAGACATTGAGATTGATGAATCCTGTATCAAAAATGAACCTTTGTCTCCAGACTCTAGCTGTCCCGGTAGTCCAGAAACAGGGGATGTAGGCAGTAACAGCAATGGTGGTGGTACGCTTAGTTTAACCATGGCCAATATGGCAGCCTTTACAAATTCGGATCTCGTTTTTGAACACAAGGTACGTATACTTTTCACCCTTATGAACAGATCTATTTCACCAATCGAATTGAAATTTTAGGATGGTTGCCTCCAACTAACACCGTCTTCACAAAACCTGCTCAAGTCCCAACAAATTATCCTCAGTTCAGCACAAAATGTCATCATACCGAAATTTACCATCAAATCTGAAGGAACAACGTCCAATGGTGGCGGTACATTTGTCACATCAGGTTCCTCGATTACAAAAACTTACGGCCTGCCTCTAACACCACCTTCTTCACTGTCTAGTGATGGCTCCGAAGGTAACCTCACGCCAGAACATATGCTCTCACCACAATCGCCCACCTCGTCCGGAACTATTAGATCGACAACGACGATCAATCAACCAACTAGTGGAATTCTAACAGTCACTTCAATAAGACGTAATACTAATAGTTCTGCATCATCCACAACCTCCAGCTCAAGTTCCAGCGTAAGCATTGGACGGCATACAAATGGAGGCACTACCCGCCAACCCATACATACACCTTTAATAAGTTCACAGCCGGTAAGTTCACTGAAATTACTATAAGTCTTCAGGTCACCATTAATGCGTTTGTTTTACAGAAGGGATCTACAGGCACACTATTGCTAACTGAAGAGGAGAAACGTACCTTATTAGCTGAAGGTTATCCCATACCACAAAAACTTCCTCTAACCAAAGCCGAAGAAAAATCGTTGAAGAAAATTCGTCGAAAAATTAAAAATAAAGTGAGTTTCACTCATCCACATCAAATATTATCCTCATTAACACCAACATCATTTTGATTTTGCAGATTTCTGCCCAGGAAAGTAGGCGCAAGAAGAAGGAGTATATGGATCAATTGGAACGTAAAGTGGAGATCCTTGTAAACGAAAACAGCGACTACAAAAAGCGCGTCAAATCTTTAGAAGATTCCAATGCTGGCCTTCTAAGTCAATTGCACAAATTACAAGCTCTTGTAAACAAACATAACCTCAAAAAGTCTTAAAGACTTGTATAGATCCTAGAAAATGGGAATAACAATATGAACAGAAAAAATCAGCTTAGCAGTTTTGTTTAAAGCATTCCAGAATACCCGCCCACAATCCACCAACATATATATTGGCTCTCATAGCAAACATTCCGACTATACATACAGATAGGGTGTAGTGTTTGCATACATAATTCTTTTAATATTTTACTTAGATTTTCTTAGATTTTTCTTGATTCATCTCTTTTTAAGTTATTGATAGCATTTTGGATAAGGTCCAAATATTGAAACGTTAAATAATAGTTTGACTGCCTCGCTACATGCCAATTAACACACATAGAAATTAAGTTCAGATACCAAGTTGTTGATATATTCAAGAAAAGAGAGAGAGAGGAAATTGATTTTGACTTGGTTAAGTCCTATAAACAGAATAACGTTATGTTTTAATAATGTTTTTCCCTTTGTTTTCGATCGTATTTTTATAGTGCTGAAAATAATAGATGATAATTGGCACACACACATGAATAAACACACCTGTTGTTTTAAATATTGAAATTGTCCGCCCAATATATGCTATGCATCTATGGTACATTATGTGCTGTATATATAATGCATTGATTTTCAAACACACATTCCGACATATAATCCTTGTTATTTACATTCTCCCCACTGACAAAATCAAATCATGTGTTTTAATTAATTAAATTAGGCGAAAGTCTTTCCGAGCCACTATAAATTGTTTTCGCTAAGCTTATTTTGTAAATAATTCTTTAAAGGGTTTTTTATACTTAAACACATCCAAAGAAAATTCATCAATACCGCCTGATACTAGAAATGCTATCATAACGCCTCATTTTGCTTTATGCTTTTTCGGTTATAGGCTATAGAGGATGAAACCAAATCCTTATAAAGGGGATTTGGTTTCCACTTAGACCAGGTTGCTCCATTGCTTTTCGGGTGGTTGTATTTTTGATAAAATATCGTCCATCGTATATAATTCATGACAGAGTTTTGGCACTGACCGCATCGGTACTGATTTCGATATTTATAAGGCGGGTTCATAATGGAATGGTAATAATAAACGCTAGTTCCAGGAGATATTGATGATTTTCCTAAATGTGTAGGAATAACCAGATGGAAATGTAAAAAAATTTAAAATACTAAAATATCTTGAGACTGACACAAATCTAAAGCTGTAGCCATGGTAGTAGGGCCGAAATATACAGAATGAATAAATGAATGATTTGCGAGCGAAACCTCAAATCACATTGCTTACAATTGTAAGAGTTAGAAACTCAAAGAGTTATGCCTAGGAGGCTTAAAAGCTTTATTGTTTTTGTTTATAAGCATTGTTATATTTATATAAAAAGAGTGTGCAACATTGGTGTTACTATAGCTTTTTCCCTGTCATCTCAATAAAGATCATGATCCTCTGGAGATATATTTCGTTGTGTAGAAAGAAAGAGGAAAGTGGGACGACAACTTTCCATCTAACATCAACTTGTCTTCTAGATTTCCTTTTTTAATAGAAATACTTATTTTATATTTATATATCTATGTAAAAATTCGACTTGTAAGCTGTAGCATTTCGATTTAGGTAAACCTAAGAATTTATTAAATTTAATCACGAAGAATCGAAGCAAATTGTTTAATAGTCAAATTGTAGTTGCCGTTTAATTGATGATATTTAATTCTATTTTTAATATATATACATATTTTGTTTTGTGTTACTCTGTTAATGTTAAGTGTTGTGAGCGAGTTTTGTTTAATGTATTACATCAGTTATACAATACTCGCTTTAATTTTGAGCATATTTGCATATTTAAAAATACATACATTTGTGTATGTCCGGCTATCTGTAAGTAGTTTCCGCCTAGACAAAGTCATTGTTTTTAAGTCAATTTTTTTTTCAATTTAGAAGAATTTATATTAAATTTTTTTGTACGTGTATTGCTTTAGCAAAATGATTTTTTTGTTAGGTCAAAACAAGCTTACTTTTAGTACCGCCATCATATGGGGCCTTTCTCAATCTTCCGTCTAATTTTTGTAATATGGTCAGACCACTTTTATACAAAAAGAATAAACAAAAATACACAGTAATGTACCTAGTTGACATTCGACATTCGTCTTTTTGTTTCATTTTTTGTTAATATAGACAATATATTGTTTATGAAAACTTATGTGCAATTCTTAAATGAAATTAACTTTATAAATTGTTTACTGTATACTATTCTAATTATGAATACTAATGAGAATCAAACCGCATTCCGCGAATTTTTTTTCTTGTTTTCTGCAAAACGAGGCGCAATATTTTTTATAAAAATTTTACATATTTTGAAGAAAATATAAGAGCGATACATTTGTCACGCCTGTGTGCAATTTTATACCACTAGATATTTGCATAACTTATGTATGGTTTACATATACAACAAAAACGTATTTATTTTATCTTTGATCACCATGTTACATATTTAAGAGAAGCGTTTTTAAACAATTAAGAAACCGAGAAACATAATTTATTTAAAAAACAAAACATTGTAAATAGCGTATTTTCGATAGACATATACAAGTGTAAACAAATAAATACTTACCCAAATATATACGTATATAAAACATTTCAAAAATAAAGTGCAATTGGAGTAATTCAATACTTGAAAGCAGCAAAGTATCAACTATCGTTTGTTAATTTTTTTCATGGTGTCTTTGGTAATAATGCTCAATATAATTGACGGTATCATAAAGTGCGCCAAATTTGGTTTAAATCGATTCAAATTTAGATATAACCTAATTTACATATATGTGAGCAACGACGATTTCCCCATATCAATACCAAGTGTGAAAGCTACAATATGTGCTCATTGTTAAGATACCTCAGAAAGAGGAACAATTAATTCGTGTAGATGGGAAGAATACAGAATAACTAATTTAAGGATATATAATCATAGTTTGAAGAAATGCCGTTGTGCAATAAGATAGAAGTTCACCACTGCTGTATTACAATGGACTGAAGTCTAACTGAGCCTGAAATAACTAACCTTATACATAATTCCACTGTGTGCATTTTTTCACATCACTCGACAAATTTTCTTATTTAAGGTGAGTATTAAGTTCGAGTTTAGCCGCTAAAATCGCTAAAGTGAAAACTAAATCAGTAAGAAAAATGCATGAAATTATACATATTTGTTGCAAATTTTATTATAACTTGATGGGGAAAAGCCCAAAGCAAATTTTCACAAAGTTTGTATTCCTTAAAATGGATTATTAAAGAAAAGTAATCGTGAAAAAATCATGTTTTTAGCGGCTAAACTCGAACTTAATACCCACCTTTAGACGGGGGACGTTAAAATTTTAGGCTGGCTGGACGTAAAAATTTTAGGCTGGCAATATGGGATATTTAAACCAGTGAACATGATACGCCTTATAATCAAACGCAAATATTGAATTATATGATCTTTTAATAATAATACAAAGTTGAACTTAAAATTTAAATTATTACTTACCCGAAAACTTCCAAAATAGTCTTTCTTTTTATAAAATCCGCATACTTTTTCTTCACTCTGTCATTTTGCCGGTAATACCCAGTAGTGTTGGGAGAGTAACGAGTATTTGATTACAAGTACTCGTTACTGGCTAATTTTTTGAGTACTCGTTACAATTAAATAAGTACTCAATATCTTCAGTACAATCCAATTAAAAAATTGATTGAAACTGAAAATATAATCAGTAAACAAGTACATACGGCCGTAAGTTCGGCCAGGCCGAATCTTATGTACCCTCCACCATGGATTGCGTAGCAACTTCTACAAAAGACACAATCGTACTACTTTAGTGTGGTAATACTTTGAAATGTTTTTCCTTTAAGGTAAGTACTATGTTCGCTTTTCGCGTTGAAATTTTCGCGGTTACTTTATTAAAACAGTTCAATATGAAGCAGATAAATTAACTCAATTGATGTGCAATTTCTTGTTCCTCTATATTTCGGCAAGACTTTACAGGAATATGTCTGTTTTCATTTATAATTTTGATTATTTCAGGAAAAGTAATCGCGAAAATAAAGTGATTTTCAACTCGAAAACCGAACATAGTACACACCTTTATAAGCACTTCAAAACGAGTCGTTTTCGCCATACTAAAAAACAAGTTCAAAACACAAGTTTTCCTCCAAAACACGTCAATTTTAGAATGTGAACCCACCTAGTTTGGAATTTACCCCGAACAACATACCCTATTCCCAATATAAGGTGAGTATTAAACTCACCTTAAAGGTGAGTACTATGTTCGGTTTTTTCACCAAAACACAAAATCAAAAGTACAATTATATTTATGAAGACGATTATATTTTGATCAAGTCTTGCCAAATAATGGATGGAAAAGATCCAAGGAATTGATTGCAAATAATGTTATATTTCTAAATTAATTAATTAAAAAAAGTAACGATGAAAGCAAACTGGTTTTCAGCTTGAAAACTGAACATAGTACTCAGCTTTAAGGTAAGGGAGCCACCGTAGTGCAATGGTTAGCATGCCCGCCTTGCATACACAAGGTCGTGGGTTCGATTCCTGCTTCGACCGAACACCAAAAATTTTTTCAGCGGTGGATTATCCCACCTCAGTAATGCTGGTGACATTTCTGAGGGTTTTCAAAGCTTCTCTAAGTGGTTTCACTGCAATGTGGAACGCCGTTCGGACTCGGCTATAAAAAGGAGGTCCCTTGTCATTGAGCTTAACATGGAATCGGGCAGCACTCAGTGATAAGAGAGAAGTTCACCAATGTGGTATCACAATGGACTGAATAGTCTAAGTGAGCCTGATACATCGGGCTGCCACCTAACCTAACCTAACCTAACCTAAGGTAAGTACTATGTTCGCTTTTCGCGTTGAAATTTTCGTGGTTACTTTATTAAAACAGCTCAACACAAAGCAGATAAATTGACTCAATTGATGCGCAGTTTCTTGTTCCTCTAGATTTCGACAAGACGTTACAGGAATAAGTTTGTTATCAATTATAATTTTGATTATTTAAAGAAAATTAGTCGCGAAAATAAAGTGGTTTTCAACTCGAAAACCGAACATAGTACCCACCATTAGCCGCTAAAATCGTCATTTTTTCACGATTACTTTTCTTTAATAATCCATTTTAAGGAATACAAACTTTGTGAAAATGTGCTTTGGGCTATCCCCCCTCAAATTATAATGAAATCTGCAACAAATATGTATAATTTTATGTCTTTTTTTACTGATTTAGTTTTCACTTTAGTGAAAAAATTACGATTTTAAGGTAAGTACTATGTTCGGTTTTTTCACCAAAACACTAAATTATAAGTACAAATATATTTATGAAGATGATTATATTTTGATGAGAAAGATAAAATTATTTGCAATCAATTCCTTAGATCTTTTCCATCCATTATTTGGCAAGACTCGATCAAAATACAATAGTCTTCATAAATATATTTGTACTTTTACTTAAGTGTTTTGGTGAAAAAGCCGAACATAGTACTCACCTTAAGCCGCTAAATTTCACTAAAGTGGAAACTAAATCAGTAAAAAAGCCATAAAATTATACATATTTGTTGCAGATTTCATGATAACTTGATTTGCTATACCATAGCAAATTTTCACAAAGTTTGTATTCCTTAAAATGGATTATTAAATGGGAATTTCGAGATTCCATGGCAACCGTCAAACTAAAACATCTCAACTCGGTGTGAACGGTGAAATGTTTTGGAAAAGAGAATGAGGAAAACGAGTCAGTGGGAACATAGCATAAGGTTTTGAATTCTACTGTTGAGGGTAATGTCTGTTTTTTGTTGCGAACGCGATTTTCTCAACAATTTCGCAATTTGAATTCTAATCTAATTCTTTGAATGCGTTTTGAATATAAGCATTTCTCCAATGCTTGTATTTATTGGGGTACGAAGCACATTAGCTCTATTCGCATACTAGTGATTTATTATTATTTATATTTATTGTAGAAATGACCAAGCCTTTAGGCCAATATAAAATGTATAACAAATTTTACACATATTTTTGAGACAATGTGTGAAATTTTCACTGCATTGAAAGTAATCAAAACTGTGCAAAAAATTTCAAATACATGTATATATACATTTCCTTTTTTTCTGCAAATGCGAACAGGCAAGTCATAAAAAAATATTTTCAATGTAAACAGCTCTTATAATGCAATAATTGTACAATTATTCATCCAATAAGAATAACAATATAACAATCAGCTGACAACATTTATTAGACTACTTTTAACCGAAAGAGGCGAAGAAGCGTAGATAAAAAGTAATCGACTGAAAACAGCCGATAGACAAAATCTAAGAGAATAAATACCACAAATATTTATATTAAATCTTTTTCCAAAACCATTTTGGTCTTAAATGCAAAAGAAACCTTTCCACGTATAACAAAAAAATAGGCATTTATTGTCGATATATATGGCGACGAGCATTTGCCAACAAATGGATGAAGTTGTTGAGAAGTATGTATTTGCACAATTTCATTCGTGTTGGTTGCAGTCGGTAGCGGTGCTTTGTTTATACTCTGAGAGTTGACGGAGCGCGTTTGTGTGAGTGTGCAAAAATTTTCTAGAAGAAATAATTTTTTGCAATTTTAAAAGTAGCTAAATTTCCAAAAATAAAATACAATATTTGAAAAAATCGTAGTTTGCTTTGAGAACTTTCTTGAAGATTCCATATTGGCAATGAAATGTTCGATAATATTCTTAGCAAGTTGAGAAAACGAAGACGTCTGGATGATTCCAATAACGAAACACATAATAATAGTGCATCTAGTAGTAGCGGATTCGGAGAGAATGTTGCGTCCAATATAAATGCAATGTGGGATCATTTGTTTGGGCAAAGTGATGAAGCTGAAAACACCTCCAACAATTCTCGAAACATAAGCAGAGACACCGCAAACCGTGACGAGATAGAGAGGTAACAATAAAATAAAAGAATCTGTGTATTTTCGTATTTTTCAGATAAATCTATTAAACCTCATACTCCACATAATTCCGGAAGCTGTTTGGGAATATTGATAAAAATACAAATTTTGCTGTAACGTAAACGAGCATTTGTGAATAGCCGCCCACCTACATAGGTTTTGCTTCGCAGTGCTTCGGTTCAAAACGAAAGACGAAAGCGATTGAATTTAGTAATAGACTGTAAACAGTAGTAGAGATAAACGGATCTGATCATAAGAGCTCGAGTAACATTTTAGTGTCTGTGTGAAGTGTATACAACGAATTGCAGCAGTTCGGGGAAGAAATGGAAATTGACCCATCTCCTGTACCACCACCTCAGGAGTATTCAGATAATCCCAACGTGCCTTATCAATCGGAGTCGTCTATGAACTTTGATTATTTGCACGGACTACACGCAGAATCTTCGATGGATTCCTCTAACAGAATCCATATGGGATCTCCTCGGCCTTTTGCAGGCATTGGCAGCGGTGGCGGCTCATCCAACCACGGGGGCCATGTAGACGATAGAGTGATAGACAGGTGGTTACTCTAATTGGATATAATATCAACGTATTTCGTTGTCTTTTTAAGTTTTGGAATAGAAACAGGTTTTTGTTCGTAAATGCAATCGTTTTGCGCTTTGTTTTCAAAGCAAAACTAAAAATATCTTGGAAACACGTCAAAGTGACACCCACTACTTTACAAAAATCTGTTGAAAATTTTCAAGCAATGGCTTTTTCCCCTCCACAATTACTTCCTAATATGGATAACATAACAAAAAAGGCCACTATAAACCACATCCACTTTTTTTTATTAACTACGTTTTTTAAACAACAAATGTAGATGTCTTTATTAGTATTTTAGAAGAATTTTGATTGCATACTTATATTGAACACTTCATATATTTTTTCTTTTTGTTATTCATGTACTTATTTTGCACTATGTATTCCACATATCAAACCTACAATCCATTCGAATCCGAATATAATAAAAATGCGGCAGACCTTTCAATCTAAATGAAAGGTAATTATTGTAATTTTGAATGTTCGTTTTTCATATTATGATATGATGCCACACTAATATTTGAGAATATGAATTTATTCATTTGATGTTGTTTTTTGCAGATTCGTAACAGTATTGGATCAGTTGGACTCTAGGGTGGAGAAGTTTCGAAAGGACGCTCTTGGATTACAAGAAAAACGTGATTTTTTGCTGATGTCCATAGACCTAATAAAAAGCAATGATCTGATGCAAAATCTCTCCGAATGTAAGTAACAAAAGAATATATGAAATAGAACATTGGTAGACAGCTATGGAAAATCCATATACATATGTGTGAGCCATAAAGGCAATGTGATGAATGGATTTCAATTCCGGAATTAAATTTAAAGTCTACTTTCGACTTACACGACTTTTTGATTAATTATATTTTAGACTCAAGTTTGAAGAGAAATGCATATTCTCTCTCAATAATTAGGGATAATTTTCATTTTGTATTATATGATTTTCCTTTTTGTTAACACGTTTTTTATGAACTGAGTGCACAGGTAATTCAAGGGCACTAAAATGCTAAAACCATACAAGAATAGTAATAGAAATATACCCCCTATCTCATACGAAAGCTTTCTTTCGTATTCCAAACGAAAGAAAGGCTTTTTAATCTTCTATTTCGAAACACAAGTGACTTCATATTTTGCTGCCAGTAGGAGTCAAGGCACATTAAGGATGGTACTTTCAGTATTGTTAGAAGGAAATTTAAAACAGAGAAAATCTGGAGATATATACATCGAAATATGAGGAAATATGTTACAATTCCCAAGAATAAATTACGTAATTTACGTAATTCTTACCATTAATTATAAGGACCATTTTTCGATACTTTTCTGTCATCTTTTTAAAGCAAATTGGATATTTAAAAATTGTTTGTATGAAATATTATTTAGAATTTTTATTTTTCACAATTGCCAGATAAAAATTGACGTAGCTAGCAACATTCTCCTAAGGGGTGAAACCTTCAATGTATGCTCATTGTTACAGTACCTCAAAAAGATAAAATTCGTGTAGATGGGAAGAACACAGAATATTTATTTTATTTATTATTTTATTTATTTAATCTTATATGAAAAATTGAACCAGCAATGTTGTATCAATAACGTTATATATACATATTTTTTTGTTTTGTTTCTTCTTTTTTTTTTGCATTATTACATGCTCGCATGTATGAAATTTGATGTTCTGGGATCCCATTGAAATTAAAATATATGTTTTATTCGCGAGTCAGGAGACTACTCATTTATTCAATGACATATAATCATAGTTTGAGGAAATACTTCATATCATTACTAAAATATATTTGAATATAAACAAATAGTGACTATCAAAATTATACATACCACGAAAAAAATGCAATCAGTCGATAACTTGAAAGTTCCTTCCCTAATAGTCCTTGGTAAAAATTTATATTGTATTTGAATTTGAATGAATTTTCAAGCCAAACAATTTTAACTTACTCATTTTTTATAATTTATTCTCATATAACGTATATAAACTTTAAAAATAGAATAACCCAAATCAATTCGAATTCGAGTGACAGCTTTCGAATAGGGTTTCGTTCGATTGACGAGAACAAGGCATTATTTTTTGAGTAATTTTTCTATTCCATTTATGGGATATTAATTTTATTTATTTTTTGCAGCCGAACGTGAAGAAATTGGGTGTTACATTCATCGTGTGAACTCGCGTCTTTCTACAGTTGAATTGCATGTGCGTACAGTGCGAGACCAATCGCAAGAAGATTCCTTGAGTCAAATTAATGCTCTCATAGATATGATGATAACTTTAGGCGATCCAACCCTATCGCGCCAAAAGTGTCAGATGTATTTGAATGCCTGTTGCAGTGCTAGCGAAACTGGAAATTTGCCAACATATAGTGAGGATGCCATAGACATGGATGCCGGTCCAGTAGACAAGAAGTTTGAAAGTGTTCTCCTTGGCTGTACTCTGGACGATCAGAAAAACATCAAAAAACGTTTACAAGCTTTGATGGGATATCTAAATAAACAAATTATTCATCATTGAGACTTTACGCTTCAACTTAGTCATCTTCATAATTATTATTTTAGATTTATTTTTTTATTTTACAAAATCAATAATTGTATTATCTGCCAATAAAGAAACCGCTGGGATTCAAGGCGGCCACATTAACATGCTGTTTAATATAAATGTACTCTTAATATAGCCAATAAGATATTTGTTTCACCAATTAAATCGAAAATTCCCTGAATTTATTACCCTAAATTTGTGTATTTTGTTATATTGCTTTTCTATGGTATACGACTGAATTTTAAATGTTGAATGCGATAATTGGAAAATAAATGAAATATTCAAAAGAAAGACAAAGTAAAATGTGATGATCACTCTTTATTGTTAATAACCAGATGTACATTGATCTTGTGGTTTCAGCCATCTATCGGATAGCAACCACACGGATCCCCCACTCCCAAAGAAAATCTGTTGTATATTTTTTGATGTCATATGGATAATTTCACTGTCTTCAGTGGTTATGTGTTCCATATATTCACAACGCACAACGGCACCAAATTTCGTAACAACATAGAACAGTACCCCATAGGGATCGACCATTAGTCCACGGGTTGGACCGAGTAATGTCCCAACAAGATGCATCTCTATGGTGTCCGTGTAAAGCAATGTAGAATTATGAAATACATTAGGTGCGGTATATAAGTTGCCATCTTCATCAGATATAATAATATCACCATGCATGCTAAATGTTAAATCTCTTGGCTTAATGGGCAAAAATTCACGTATTGTTGAATATTTTTTACTTTTTAATAGCTTAGAATGCCATTTTTGTTCCAAAATATCGTACGCATATAATTGGCTATCGTCAGAGAGGACAAAATAAATAAATTTTTCACTACCACATGGAGACACCCGTGGCCCAAGCCCAATGTCGAGCACTTTTGATAAACCATCCGAACGTATATATCTTCCACAGTCAATACGTAAAACCTTAAAATATAAATCTCTTAGTAGCTAATACATTTTTTGGATGATTAATAAAAACCTCCATATTATTTCGGATTAAATCGAAGACTAAAAGTTTCGGATTGCATTTGAACTTATCAGTTTCGTTATACCCAGGCCACCCAATATCCATTACCCAAAGGCGTGATAGCGAGTCAACTTGAGACCACGTTGCCTACGAGAAAATTTATAAATTTTAACCACTTTGTAACAATGGAATGTAAATAAATCATTTGTCTTCCTATACCTGTTGTATAAGTCCACATTCCTTGTGTAAGCCGTTGGCGTGCGAGTCCCTGTGAGGGTAGAGTATAGGGGATAAGCTGGATAAATAATTGTCGGGCCATTGCGTTTCGATTAGAGTTGGAAAGGTTTTACTTTCTACTGTAATACTAAGAAATACTTTTGCAAAATGGGTCGACAAGTGCAGTACACGGTATGACTCATTTAAGCCACACTGAGCCAAAAGCCAAGCCCAACTTCTTCCGAAACAACATAAAATACATAGCACTGAGCCAATGGAAACCATATCGTTAAATATAACAGAGACAAGAAAATTCCACTAATGACTTATTGAAAGATAGTGCATAATAATTTGTAGATGCATACGTGTAGGAACATACGAAATGCTATGCTTGTATTGTGATGATCTTGGCAAAAAGTGTTTTTTTTTTTTTTGAAAAAGAGTAGAGAATAACTATTCGATAATAATCAATAAAGTAACATTACTCATGCCACTTTCTTAAGAGAACTAGTACATGAAATAGGTGTTGGGGTACATAGCAGACAAAGGTTCGTTAAAGACATCTTTAGAAGAAATATTGATCCTAGGGCTCACATTATACACACGCACACACACATACATATATATATATATATATATATATATATATATATATATATATATATATATATATATATATATATATATATATATATATATATATATATATATATATATATATATATATATATATATATATATATATATATATATATATATATATATATATATATATATATATATATATATATATATATATATATATATATATATATATATATATATATATATATGTGTGTGTGTGTGTGTGTGTGTGTGTATAATGTGAGCCCTAGGATCAATATTTCTCACATTTGATCCTAGGGCTCACATTATACACAATCAATTCAATTCTATCATCTATTTAATCAATTGATACCTTGGAAATAAACTACAGCGAAACTAAAGTATTTACAAAAATGCCAAAATATCTAACAAATATAATTGCTCATACAACTAATTGTTCAAACATTTACAATAATAGTGGTCCTTTTTCAATAGACAATAATTTTTTTTTTGTCAAACTACTGTTAAACAAAATGAATGTTTTTTTAATTAAATTTGTTATCAGGCTCAGGAGAAAAAATGTTTTAACAGCACCATGTTTGTTGAAAATTCGAAAATATTCATTGTTTGTTTGACGCATCAACATTTTATACACTGGAAGCTTCGATATTAAATATTGGAGTACAATACAGTAGTAGAAGCTATTTAACAATTATATGCTATGATCCATTTTATTGATATAATATTCTCTATAGATTAATCGCTTGACACACATCGAAATGGTATGAGTAATTCAGATTAGATATAATGCTTTATTCGTCAATTATTTAGTTGGGTAGTTCGCTCTAGAGCTCATGAAAATTTTATAGTATCCAAAATCAACGAATCGGCCTAAATCGAAAATAAATAAATAAAACAACTAAAACTTAAAAGTTTATATAAAGTCTATAAGTAAATCAAAGTTTATTTTTATGCGAAATTGGAATTAAACTCTCATATTGATTATGTTTTGCAAAAGTCTTATACAACTTTGGCATTTATTAAAAGAAATTGCAGCGAGTTTAGCAATCCCTAAACTCTTAAAGTTTTGTATTCTTCATTTGTGCGCTCTAAGCTTGAGTATGCGTCTATAGTGTGGAATCCTGTTTATAACACTCACATTGATAGAATTGAAAGACTTCAGAAGAAATTTATTACATTTACGCTCAGGAATATTAATTTTGCAGATCCTCTTCCAATATATGAGGCACGTTGTAGACTTATACATTTGGAAATGTTGGCGAATAGATGAGCTAAAAGTTCTGTAATGTTCTTATATAACTTGATCAATGGAAAAATAGATTGCCCTCTTCTTCTAAGTAAAATTGCTTTTAATGTCCCAGTCAGAATACTTTAAAATTTCTCTTCATAGATGTAACTATCCATGTAATGAACCATTGATTAGATCTTTAAAGGAAATTAATGTTTTGAATTCTAAATGTGAAATTGATTTTTCATTTCCTTTGAATATGTTTGTAAATATTTTAGATTTATATTACTTTTAGGTTAAGTAAGTCTGTAAGGGTCAATGGGAGCCACCGTGGTGCAATGGTTAGCATGCCCGCTTTGCATACACAAGGTCGTGGGTTCGATTCCTGCTTCGACCGAACACCAAAAAGTTTTTCAGCGGTGGATTATCCCACCTCAGTAATGCTGGTGACATTTCTGAGGGTTTCAAAGCTTCTCTAAGTGGTTTCACTGCAATGTGGAACGCCGTTCGGACTCGGCTATAAAAAGGAGGTCCCTGTCATTGAGCTTAACATGGAATCGGGCAGCACTCAGTGATAAGAGAGATGTTCACCAATGTGGTATCACAATGGACTGAATAGTCTAAGTGAGCCTGATACATCGGGCTGCCACCTAACCTAACCTAACCTAACCGAGGGTCACATATAAATAAGTTGATTGTATGTCTTTATTTGTGAAGTATAAATAATGAATCATTCATGACGAAAAGAATTTCCCTTGCCAATCTGTGTTAGAACAAATGCTCTAAATCTTCACTCTCGCAAATTTAAAAATGATAAAAATCATAACAATTATATTTGATTTATCTTACCTTTAACCATGTCGTTCGTCTCTTAATGAGTCTTATTGCTCCCCCTCAACCCACATATAAACAGAATGGCTTTTAGAGATAACGGCCAAGTTAGTTGTATTGGTGTATTTTGCAAACAGAGTCCGTACTGCCTACCTGCCTTCTACCACCTGCAAACCAGTGACTGTCTGATTCGTTCGCAACCTGCTCTCATGCAATTGAAAATGTTAAAAAAAAATTATCAGTACTGGTTGAAAATTATACTCTGATAATAACAGACGACACATGAACCATATATGGAACGTAGGTGTGAAGTCAGACAGTAGTATTAAAATCGAACACTGAGAAAGAAGTCATTTCTAAACGAGAAAAAAAGAAATAAAAAATATAAAAATGTGTAAAGCCTGTTGGGAAGTAATTAAATGTCCAGGAAAAGTTTTATGCTGGTAAGAAAAGCAATGTCTCATCATGTATATAGTTTGTAAACAACAATGCAATTCATATATATTTCACCATCAAAAATGTTGGAAACTGAAATCATGCCGTTCCTAATTCCTATGGTTCCCAAATGCATTTTTTTTTAAAGAATTCTTCTTGATTTATTTTCAGTTGCTGTGAATGTGCCTGCAATATGCTAATGGGTTTCATATGCTCGGCTGTGGTCCTCCTGGTTGTAATTGGTCTCATTGTCTATTTCACAGTCTATTATCACAAGGATAGTGGCGGTTCAGATGAAGGCCAAAGAATGACTGAAAAACTTATTCAGCAAGCTCCCCAAAATTTCCGAGATTTGTTTAAACCCCTAAATTAAGGCAATATATTTCAAAATCCATAATTCGTATGTACATTTCATTAACGTATAAGCTGTAAATAAAATATTATTGATCGTAGGTTAGCATACTAAATTGCCATATTGAAAGGAGATTTTTTACTACGTATGCTTTATCTGGATTCGACAAGTACACCTGTATTGAAAGCAAAAACAAAATTTAATCTAATCGCAATAGTATTTCCCAATCGAGGGGATTTTTTTCTTATCGCTTTAAAACAGCATATATGGCAGCCAATGAGTGGATGTATGTGAAAATCTCATAGATCTAAGTTGCATAAAACAACAGGATGGTAAATACAGTCAGATCGATCATTGTTTATAGATAAATGTATTTTTACAGCTGTAGAACTTCAAGGATACATACTATTTACCTCAATACATAAAGATCGTCACACCTCGAAATTGAAAAACAACTAAATAGTGACAGAAAATATGCAAACGTATCACCTAGTTCCATTGGGAAGGCAAGAAATTATCCATTTAGAAGATAAAAGCGAAAGTATGGATTTTGACCATTGGAACGTAAAGTAATTCAAGCTTTGATTGCTGTGTAATTTTAAAAGCATTTCTGGATACTTTCCACCATTGTTTTTAATAGGAATTAACAATAAATCGTTTCGTGAATGTCGATTTTCGAGTTATGTCGTTCTTGAGGAAATATGGCTTCCATATGTACATTAACGAGTATTTATGTATGTGAATGATATATGTATAGAAACAACCCTCAGATAAACGTATCTACTTGGCAAATATCATGAATTTCGTAGCATGTGTCCCATTCTCTCTTGTTGAATATCTACTTAAGAAGCGGTATAGGTATTTGTAAACAAAGGATCCTTTATTCATTTACTAGCATCTTGCTACCTGATCACGAAGAGTTAAAATTGCCAGTTTTTTTTGTTAATTTGCTAGTTGATTTCACAGTGTTAGAATTGCACCAATCCAAGAAGGAACGTCTTTATATAAACAGAACAGAGAATTATGGCATATTGTGAAAATTCAGAGGCCAGTGGATTTTATCAAACTGCTTTAGATTCTCTAATGGACAATTTATTTATTAGTTCTACACCAAATTTGGAATCAAATCCGGAATATTCAAGAAAAAAGAAGTGCCACGATGACCTAACGCCGGATCAAGATGAATTCTTTTCATTGTGTAACTCATTACCAAAATCAAATGATGTAAATTTGGAATCAAATCCGGAATATTCAAGAAAAAAGAAGTGCCACGATGACCTAACGCCGGATCAAGATGAATTCTTTTC
Source organism: Haematobia irritans (assembly GCF_050003625.1). Classification (NCBI taxonomy): domain Eukaryota; kingdom Metazoa; phylum Arthropoda; class Insecta; order Diptera; family Muscidae; genus Haematobia; species Haematobia irritans. The sequence goes on from NC_134400.1 coordinate 815,073, forward strand.
ATTGTGTAACTCATTACCAAAATCAAATGATGTAAAGAAAGCTATTGCTACAGAAATTGAAGGATCTGTGTCCTTAGAAGGTACACCAAAACGTGCCCTTGCAGGTTCTAGAAGGCAAAAACTCTTTGTTGAAAATGAAGCCAATGAATTTAAACCAAGAAGAAGAACTTCAAATTTAAAGGAGGACCTATCGCCTCAAACGCGACTCCTAAAAAAAGCAATTCTACGTATGGAAAGTTTGCAACGCAGACAGGATCGAATGGCACTAAATAAAAAACCAGTGCGCACATCTTTACGCATATAGAACTGAATATTCCCTAATCACATCTGGCATCAGAATGCAATAGGTTTGGTTCTGATGCAAATATTTTACAAATCAGTATGGAACAAGACGTGCAATTTTTGTATGTGCCATATTTTACATACGGTTGTTAAGTAATATGTGTATGTTGCATTAGGAACACGCACTTAACACCCTTATAGATTATTTATGCTTTATTAGTTACATCCAACCTCTTATGACTTTATTATTGTGCTTTATTAATTGTTAAGTTATTTAGTAATTTTATTGTTTGAAATTGGCAAGCAAAATATTTTATATATAGCCTACGTAGTGTTATTATTTAAGATTGCAAATAAAAAATATTTCATAATATGTATGTTGGTAGTCCCATTGATTTATTAACATTTTAATCATTATCCTGTGTATTTTTATGACCAACAAAATTGTTTCGCCCAATGTTTTTAATACCTATTGAATGTCATTCCATGAGGGATAAATTCGTGATGTCAGACATACTACTGCAATACTAGTTTGTTGACAATGTGGTGATTTTAGTCACATTCACAATGCCCATGTTACCTTTACAAAGAATACACGTGTAAAAAAAACACATACTGTATCCACATTGTCTTTGTTAAGCCTACAACGTGTATTTTTGATTTTTTTAATAATCTTATTTATATTTTAGAAATATTAGTAATCAAATTTGACATCAAGTCAACATTGTCTTATGTGAAAAATAGATTTTTCGAATAGATTTTAAAATAGTTTTTTTTTACAATCATCAAAAATTTTTGACGGTAAATTAAAATGTTATATAAAACGAAAACCTAACCAGTTGTGGGCGTTATACCATTCTACATTTCAGCTGCCATTATTAACATCAATATACATTATTCAAATGTCGCTTGATAGCTTTTGTCACGATTAGATAATATGAATAGTATTATCATCGTGGAAATCACCATATTACAATAATACAAAAAGAGCGTACTTTCGATGCGAGCTTCTCACTTGCTCAAAATAAGAGTAGATAACTTCCCATATAATAAAAAACAACTGGTATGTAACCAAATATTTTGGAAAAAACCTAATTAAATTGCATGCTGATAAGAGGTATCGACAAATACTTGTTGACTAAATTAGTTGCTCCCCTATATATTAGTGGGTTAATTTAAAACGAATTCTACCATTAAATCCCTAAAAATTTGTATTATTTGAAGTCAAGCCAACTGCCACAATATAGAAAAATATTTAAGAAGTCATTCATTCATACATTTTTTGTTTGTAAACAATTCTGAATCGTAGTTGCTCAGCACATGGCAGTTGAACAACTTTCCCATTCTCTCGCGACATCCAAAATGAAAAAAAAAAAATCTAGTCGAAAATATAATAGGCAAAGCTTTCCATAACTCAAGATCTTTTCTCTCGTTTATAAATTCGCACATAAATTTTGGTTTGTGTAAAAATAATAGGTTGGTCTGTAAATGAGTACTCGAATTTCTTCTTAGTTGTTGCGCTAGACACCTCTAGGCCTTTGATAGAAATATGTATGATTCCTTGTTTATATTTCCACACATATTTTGATGTTAGTGTGGCAAAAACCGAATAGACTTTTATTTGTGAAATCTTAGTAATTGGGTTATTCAGGTACAACCTAATATTTCTACATGCAACGCTCTAAAAGCAATCTTAAATAGTATCTTTAAAAAAGCGTTCTCTCGTCAATGAGAGAATCTGCCTGTTTTAAATCAAACGATAGAGAATCCGACTATAAATGCGTGAATATAGGCAAATAGCTCAACAGTTTTTTCGCATTAATAGAACTGAAAGTTTTAGAGTATTGTTTAGTTAACTTCAATTAATTCAAAATGTCTATTTCCATTAGTCCAGAAGATATCAATGCCCCACATCTCAAAGATTTGGTAAGTACAGAGAAAGAAGGTTACTAATAATAAAGGTTTCAATGTCAATGGCACTTCCTCGAATACTCAATGTCAACAGCCAACTGACACAGCTAGTCAGCTGCTGCCATACTATTCTATCGTAAAATTTCATTGTCAGTTGGTAATAATAATCGACGCAATTTGCACAACAAATAAATTAGATTAGTAATGTTCAGGAATTTGCTCAGCTTTATACGTTTCGATGGTAGAGGTTTTGGGGTCAGTGGTAAAAATATAATGGCCCCGGGTAGATTAAAGGATAAAGTAAACATAAATTCAGTAATTTCAATATGTTCAATAAATACGTAATAGAAAATGACAAGATGGACATTTATCTTGACCTTTCCGAAACAGGTTAAAGAGTATTGTTACGCCAATTTTAAGGGAATGGAGTTCTCTTGTTCTTTGTGCATATGTATTAGTACATAATATGTAATTTTACTTCTTTTCATCTTCTTCGCCAACTTGTGTGTACGAGCCCCGTCGGTCTCATTGCAAATCGATCTTTCTTAGAACTCTGGTGCTTCATTCCTTTGGCAATGAAAATCTTTTTCATTCCGCTTTTGGCGATGTGTATTTATGGAGATGCGAGTGCATTTTTCAATGAATTTGCATTTTGCAATTCCAGTTCGTTCAATAGTGTTATTAAGATTTTCGTAAAAATAATCCCTGAATGTAGTAGTGAAGGTATGTTGATGATTTACATATATTTTTCCAGAGTATTGTGCGAAATGAACAAAAGGAGTTGAATATAAGTCCGGTCCATAAACTGGATAAACCATTCAAAACGGCTACATTTGGAATGGGTTGTTTTTGGGGAGCTGAATCTTTATATGGTGGAACGAAGGGTATTATCCGAACAACTGTTGGTTATGCGGGAGGAGTCAAGGATGGTCCAACGTACCGTAATTTGTAAGTTTAAAGAGGAAGAACCGATCGCAATTAACATGGTTTTTTGTTTGTTTCATTTCTTTTTATCCAAAATCGTTTCCCATTATTTAAAAATCTGTCTTCTATGCTTGTCTTTTCTTTCACTCTTGCTGCTAACACTTTCTTCTCTGCTTTCTAACAAATTACTATATATTCAGAGGTGATCACACAGAGGTACTTGAAATTGATTTCGACCCAGAAGTGATTTCCTTCCAAGAGCTTCTCAAACTTTTCTGGAATAATCACGAGTATGGCCTCACCACACCAATCAAAAGGCAATACATGTCCCTAATTCTGTATCACGACGATGATCAGAAAAAAATTGCTGAGGAATCAAAAAAAGAAGAACAAATAAAAAGGGCACCAGAAACTATAACAACAGAAATTAGAGCCAAATCAACCTTTTATCCAGCTGAGGAGTAAGTATTTACCAAATATTTATTAAAATATTCTGCTAAATTTTTTATTTTCAACCATAGCTATCATCAAAAGTACCGCTTACAGGGGCATAGAGATCTATGCGAGACTTTGAATTTGAACTCGAAGCTTTTGCAGACTTCCTATGTTGCAACCAAATTGAATGGTTACTTATCGGGTATTGGTGGACTAGAGCAATTTAAGGCAGAAGTCGATTCTATGGGTCTAACCCCTACCCAAAAAGAATACTGCAACTACTATGTTGAGAAGAATGAAGGTCAAGGTCTATATTGCTGATATAACTCAGTAGATGAGACAGGCTGTTCCACAATAAATGTTAAATTAAAAAAGTACACGTCCTAAATATGTCCATGTGCATGTTTATATGAATATATGTCATTTATAAAAGTGAAAGATGAAAAAAGTCAATATTTTTGATCAACTTTAAGATTGTGATGGAAATTTTCATGTATAAAAAAATCCATATTTATTTTACACAATATGGATACCTTTTCATTTATGAATTATATCATTTTTGTCTAAGTTGAATTTATCTAATAAATATAAATACGACCAGCAGAAAAAATTTGTCAAAACAGCAAAACAAAAAAGGTCTGCTGGCGACTACATTCGTTGTTTAGTGAAATAGCATACATTGTTATTTTTTAAACTCAATTATCCTAAACCATGTTTAATTTTCGCTCAAAAAACACAAAAGGTACTATCGTAACGAATAAAAATATATCCAAAATATGCCTTATAAAAGCGTAAAATTTGAATATTTTTGGGAGGTGTTAAGAATACTAGAAAGCTAGCTCTTGTAAATCCTTTGGCTAAATTTTTACGAATTGGTTGCTAGATCATTACTTACATGCACCGACTGTTTTCCGCACTCTTATTGCCGTAGAATTTCAAAATAGTCGGATCTGAATATGGACAGCAATGATTGATAATACCGAAGTTTGCCATTGTGGCACATATCGATAAACAAAATTTCAACATTACATACCTAAACTAAGACCTCTGTGTCACAAAGTTACAATTAAAATTTCATTATAGTTCAAATGGAATTTTTATTTATTAGGCTCGAATTTTATTCGTGATAAACGAAGAATAAAATCCAAAAGGAACATTTGTATTTTAATCTCCTTAGGATTGTCTGTCACATAGAAGCCAGCTACACATGCTTTATGTAGAGTCGATTGCTGGTCGCGAACCTTCTCGTCAAGCAATGCTATCAACTTCATATCGGTTTCTTTCATCTTTTTGGCATGCTTTATTTTCATCAAGTGCAATATATGTTGCAATTCCTCTGGATCGCTAATTTTTGAAATCCATTCTTGGACTTCAATTTCATATTCGTTCTGAACCTGTTCTCTCAGCTGATATAAATGTTTTTCTGTTACGTGTTGTATTTCCATTAGACCTTTTACTATTTCAAATATAGTGTCATTAAGGAGGGAATTTGCCAACTCGGTGAGGAGTTCATATGAAATTCTGGATTGGTAAACCCTTTAATTAAGAATATAAATGATTAAATCAATATGTATGGCTAAATTGGATTTTATGGATTCCTCTTCTATTTGTAAGAATTTTAATGTGTGCTGATTCTAACCAGGTAAAACTTTTGTTCCGGGACTTGAGACAAAGCCCTGCACAGGGTCAATAAAAAGTTTGTATAGCTCCTTTATTTATTATTTATTTACTTCTTTATTTATTTAAAGCGTTAAAATGGCACCAACATCATAAATAGTGGAGATATACTATTGACCTTTTGGAGGGATATATCTCAAGACCCGGATATTTCCGGGAAAAAGTTAAAATTTACCTTGTTAGAATCAGCAATAATAAATTCAAACAAATCGGTGAGGGGTGCATAATGTACTTACTCCGGCAACTGGTTTTGCATAGATTTGAGTTTGTCTACCAGGAAATACAATTTCCTTTGTAGGTATTCTGGTGAAAGTTCATCAATGGCAGGATCTACTTTATTGTCATTAGATTCTTCGTTTAGCACACAGTCCATTGTGTTTGGAAAAAGTCAGACTGTTTTATTTTTTTCCCCCCGTTGACCAGTTACTTCTGAGGAAGAGACTGTTTTATTTTAGTGTTGGGAAAGTAACGAGTATTTGATTACAAGTACTCGTTACTAGTAAAAGAGTACTCAATGCCAGTTTTTTTCTTCTGACGGTAAGTAAGTTGGCGGTTTGGAAGTAAAATTCTTGACTTCTTGGAAAATATTAATTGAAGTTTTCGAAAATCGTTTTATCAGTTAAAATAACACGAAAAGAATATATGGCTTCTTCCTTTGAAGAAAGTGAAAAATTTATCTGATTTCTTAAAAACGTTTGCATTTGAAAGCATCACATGGATCACGTCTCATGCGAATAGTATAAATAATAATGTCGTTGACTTCAGCTGGTTCAATCCAATTGTTTTCAGAGAAGGTACCCAAGCTTATTCAAAAACCCTTGGAAAATTTCAACATTGGGTCTCACGATAAAAATGATCGCTTAATATTTTCATCCACTGTCAATGGTGGATTTAAAAAGTTGGCAAATTGCAAGCATCAGTAATGCGCTTTACAGACTATCAGTTATTCCGGACGACAATGTCCGCGTCCAACTTTTCGATTAAAATCGTACGCATTAACCACATTGCAATTTTTGTTTGACAGACCAATGAAAAAATCGATAGCAGAAATCGATATGGTATCGATATTTTTTGTAAACAATAACATTGACTAGAAAATAAAGCCGCTTAATTTTTGTGAAATTTTAATAACAATATGTACAAAAACAAAAAAAAAAATCAAATTAGCTTTAATTTTGTTTTTATTGGAGCTAATAGAAAAAGAGGAGCAGCCCGTTAAGAGAATATGGATACAAGGATGGTTGAAGAAGAGATCTCCTTCAAATGTGCGTCTCGTAAGAGAATTGAGTTTAACTGCACCGCAAGACTACAAGAATTATCTGAGAATGGACACCCACGTATTCGAGGAATTGCTGGATATGATAAGTCCACTCATCCAAAAACAGGACACTCATTTGAGAGATGCGAAAACTCCAAATGAAAGATTAATAGCTACGTTACGGTTTTTGGCAACGGGACAGACTTTTTCGGACTTGAAGTTTGAAGTTTATATGCGAACATCTACCTTGAGTGGAATTATAATAGAAACATGTCTTGCCATCATAAAATCGCTTAGGAATTACATACGTGTAAGTAACTTTTAATATTTGTGTTCGATATAATCCCTACAAATTGGCCAAAAGAATAGGAGACATAGAAAAGTAATATTTTAAGGTGGGTTTTAAGTTCGAGTTTAGCAGCATTTTTATACTAAAAAGGGCATACAACTATACCTATTTCTTGCAAATTTTATTATAAACTCTTGGGGATTTGCACAAAGAAACTTTTTATATTTTATAACATGTATTCATAAAAATCGACTATTAAAGAAAAGTAATCGTGAAAATATGACGATTTTAGCGGCTAAACTCGAACTTAATACCACCTTTCGCCGCTAAAATCGCAATTTTTCATGAAAATTTTAGCGGCTAAAGGTAAGTACTATGTTCGCTTTTCGCGTTGAAATTTTCGTGGTTACTTTATTAAAACAATTCAATATAAAGCAGATAGTTTAACTAAATTGGTGTGCAGTTTCTTGTTCCTCTAGATTTCGGCAAGACTTTACAGGAATATATCTGTTTTCATTTATAATTTTGATTATTTTAGAAAAAGTAATCACGAAAATAAAGTGATTTTCAACTCGAAAACCGAACATAGTACCCACCTTAAACTCGAACTTAATACTCACCTTTAACCAAAAATACATTGAAACTATTGCTTGCGAGTGGTATACAAATTGTTTGCCAAAAATCTTCTGAATGTGTCGACTGTTGCAAAATGTAAACGAATAGGTTTCCAGATTTATATGTGAAAGATAGTTTTTTTAGTGCTAAAAAGGTGGAGACACTGCTACTCGATGGAAATGTATCCGAATGGAAATTATGGACACTCAGATTTTTATGTGAAAGATAGATTTTCCACAATATGGGCTAGAAAAAAGTGGAGCGACTACTTCTCGAGAGAAATTCTTTTATCTGTATAACAAAAACAATTACTACGTGTTTATAGTAAATTCAAGTTTGTCTTTATTTAATTTTAGTAAGGTTTAGTTTTGTACACAAATTCTATCGTTTATATACTATAAAACAGATATATCACATTGAACGTATTATAGTAAATACTACTTTTTTGGCACATATATTAATATAAAATTAAAAATATATTTTGTACGGAAATATATCATATATGACATAAATCTATATTTGTGAAACGATTGCCTATTTAGGCTAATAAACGAAATGTACATATATGTATACATATATTATTGCGGTATCAATGGATTAAACGTATATGTTAATGTATAAATCGTAGATACATAGTTAATATTAGTTCGCTTATTTTGGATTAATTAATAAAGAACATAAAATAAAAATAAACAATGGTACTAGCATGTCTTTATTAACACTATGACGCAAAATTCCAAATAAAAAATCACTTATCCCAGCCGAAAGCAATCGATGAGAGAAGAAAAGTTGTATTTGGATTTTGTTAGATTGGTTGTTGTTCGTTTTTAATGAGCCTCTGTGTATTTTTGTCGTCAAATTTGATTTTGTGCACTTTTTTGCAATATTCGCATGGCCATAGCGTGAAAAGTGCTGATTTTTTTTAATAATAATATTTTCATTAGTTCAAGACCTGCAGTCGAAAAACGGAAAAAATCTTTGTTTTCGTTACATTTTTGGGGTTTTAAACATGTAGATGAAATTATTCGACTTACTATATTCAACATTTTATTGGGCGAGTCAAGAGTTGTAGCTTTTCTGAAGACTGCAAAAAAATTCACAGCAATTATCGAGCTACGGCCATGCGAAAATTGGAAAAAAGTGAACAAAATCGAATTTGGCCACAAAACGAACAGCAACCAATTTTGCAAAATCCAGATACTACTTTTCTTCTCTCATCGAGTACTTTCGGCTGGTGTGATTTTTTGTTTGGAGTTTTTGTGTTGCCCTGTGTAAAAAAGTATAAAAAATAAATATAAAAGTATAAAAAATGTTTTTTAGTGCGAAAAGTGCATTCCCTCACTGGTAACTTCATACTTATAACCTGCGCTTCTTTCTCCCGTCCATCCCTCTTCAGAGCTATCGCTATCGCTTTCGCTTTCCACATTTATACTTATTCGCTCACTCGAAGAAGCAATGGGTATGTTGGTTTTTGATTTGTGTTTCCTTGATGTTGAGGGGTTGAAGTCCATTGAAGACCCGCTTAAATATTCCTCTTCGAATTCGATGTCTGTTAAAGTTTTTATATTGTCCCATCTAGGGCGTTTATGTGATGTAGAGGCGTTTTGCGTCAGAGCAATTTCTACAGAGCGGTATGAGTTTTCGTTTAAGTGTGACAGTTGTCCTAAATAGAGGGTTTCGCTAATAATCCTACTTGCATACATTCTTTGTTTGGGAGAAAGAGCTCTGAACTCTTCCTCCCAAGTGCTGGCTAATTTGCTAGCATAATCTTCTTTGGTGTTCTCCATTATATTTATGGCTTTCTCCAAAAGAGTTTTTCTTTCTTTCCAGAAGGACTGTTTTTTTTTCGGCTCAACTTTCTGAAAATAATAATGAAATTATATTTTATATAAAATATATTTTTGTATTGACTGTTAAATAGGATGTACAATAAAACCATAGCAATTAATACTCTATTAAAATTTTTATTTGCAGTTGCCAAGATGTGAATATGATTGGAAAGTCGCAGTTGATTTTGAAAATTTATGGAACTTTCCACATTGCATAGGAGCAATGGATGGAAAACATATTAAAATAAGAAAACCGAACAACTCAGGATCGTACTATTTCAATTACAAAAAAAACTTCAGTATTGTGCTTTTGGCTTTGGTTAATGCTAATTGTGAATTTTTGATGGTTGAGGTTGGAGCCAATGGACGTGTTTCAGACGGAGGTGTCTATGCCAACAGCAAAATCCGTAGTATGTACGAATCTGGCCAGTTGAACCTACCTAATTCAGAACGAATTAATAATTTTAATATTGAATTGCCTTATGTTTTTGTAACCGACAATGCTTTTCCATTAGGAAAACATTTTATGAAGCCTTATTGTACGCCCTCATTATCAATAGAGCAAATTTATTTCAATTACCGATTGTCACGCGCACGTAGGATTGTAGAAAATGCATTCGGCATTATAGCATCAAGATTCAGAATACTCTTAGGTACTATTAACCTTAGCCCCGCAAAAACTAGAATTGTTGTGCTTGCAATATGCTATCTCCACAACTTTTTAAAATCTAAAACTCCGAATGCATATTTACAAAACATAAAAATGGCAGAGATACCACAACAAAATTGTAACAATGATAATAATATAGATGATAATCTTTCATCTTTGGGAAAACTTGTTAGAAACGATTTCTGTACTTACTTCAACAATAATAAAATATAATCATGCTGTTAACAAATTAATGTATATTTGTGCTATCTTTTCATTTTTGAACTTCTGGTAAATAGGTAGTGGATATAAATACATCATAAGAGCTGTTTTCTTTTTGCACTGATAACCAGGGCTGTGGAGCCGGAGTCGGAGTCTTGGAGTCGGAGTCTGAAGATTTTGCTGGAGTCGGAGTCGTAAAAATTTTGCTCGACTCCGACTCCGGCTAAACCAAATTTTTTAAAACACTTCACATTTTTGTAACTAAGCAAGTTTTTACTCAAATTAATTTCCATTGCGTTATTCATTCGATCAATGTACAGCATGATAGTAAATGAAAATCAACTTCCAATTACTATCTTTTTATGTTTTCTAGAATGTTAGACTAGCAGATGGGCTGAATCGATCCATTTTAATGCCCATATCAATTTATTTGAAATATTTCGAAGAATCGAAATTATTTTTTTAAATTTTATTTTAAGGCCATATACAAACATGTGGAATATTGACAGAAAAAATTTTTCAAAGTTGTTTTTTATAGAAAATTTTGTCAAAATGTTATTTCTATAAAAAGTTGTGTCAAAATTTTGTTTCTATAGCAAATTTTGTCAAAATTTTATTTCTATAAAAAATTTATTCAACATTTTATTACATTAGAAATATTTTTTTCTTTAAAAAATTTAGTCAAAATTTTATTTCTATAGAAAATTGAGTCAAAATTTTATTTCTATAGAAAATTGAGTCAAAATTTTGTTTCTATAGAATATGTTGCAAAATTTTATTTCTATTGATAATTTTATTTCTATAAAAATTTAAGTCAAAATTTTATTTCTATATAAAATTTTGTCAAAATTTTATATAGAAATAAAATTTTTTTGTCAAATGAGAAACGAGCTTTGTTTGTCTAAAATTTCGTTTGGGAGGCAAGAATTATTTTTTTGCGTGTAGAAAATTTTATTTCTATAGAAAATTTAGTCAAAATTTTGTTTCTGTAGAATATTTTGCAGAATTTTATTTACTACACAAAAATTTTTCTAAAATTGTATTTTTATTGATAATTTTTTCAAAATTTTATTTCTATAAGAAAAAATTATCAAATTTTATAGCAAATTCTATAGCAAATTTTCTCAATTTTTTTTTCTTACTGATGCTCACTGATACTCACTGTTATAAAAAATGTATTCAAAATTTTATTACTATAGAAATATTTTTTTCTATTTAAAATTTAGTCAAAATTTTATTTCTATAGAAAATTTAGTCAAAATTTTGTTTCTATAGAATATTTTGCAAAATTTTATTTCTATAGAAAATTTTGCAAAATTTCGTTTGTTACACAATTTTTTTAATTGTATTTCTATTGATAATTCTTTCAAACTTTTATTTCTATAAAAATTTTTCCAAATTTTATGTCTATAAAAATTTTATTCAAAATTTTATTTCTATAGAAAATTTAGTCAAAATTTTGTTTCTGTAGAACATTTTGCAAAATTTTATTTCTATTTTATATAGATATATATTTTATTTACTAGACAAAAATTTTTCCAAAATTGTATGCTCACTGATACTCACTGCTAAGTCGAAAACTTGTAGAAATGACTCAAATTTTCAAATTTTTCAATGAATGAATCATAAATGCATTTTTGCGAAATTGTCTAAACAATTATAAATATTTCCCAAATATTGCCCGAGATTTTGTAAAAGTCTGATTTGAGATTTTATCAAAATTTAGATCTAAATACAAAGTTGTGCAGAGTATATTATAACCGGCCCGCCCGACTTTAGATTTAGATTTAAATTTTAAGTACATAGATTTTGTAGAAGTATATACAATTTTGTCTAAATCAATTCAGATTCAAATTGATGCATATGGGAATATAAACCTTTATATAGCTCGCAACAAATTTAAAGGATTTGAGATAGTATCAATAACTTTGGTCCCCAAATACATATACTGTTGGTATCTTCTCATATAATGATGGGAATTTATATCATTATTTTATTTATTAAACATTGCCCTAAATTTGAAATAAGAGTTCAATTGGCATCTAATGTGAAATTAAGAACTTTTTTGCACACATAAATAAATACGATACTTTATATCGATCCACCTACGGTACCCCCACAATAGAACTACAAAGTAGTGGTATTAAAATGAGATTTAGTTATATTACCCGGAGTCGACTCCGGAGTCGGAGTCGAGCTGATGAAAAATGCTGGAGTCGGAGTCGAGCAAAATTGGCTCGACTCCACAGCCCTGCTGATAACCAGTGCTAAAATAAAACGCAAAAACTTTACCAGGAAAATTACCAAAAAACCTATTGTTCAATTTTCGTAAATGTTATTCCATTCCATTAATAAATATCAGATTTTTAATATTTATAGTATTTTTATGTTAAAACAAGTATATACAGCCGTAAGTTCGGCCAGGCCGAATCTTATGTACCCTCCACCATGGATTGCGTAGAAACTTCTACTAAAGACTGTCATCTACAATGCAACTACTTGGGTTGCGATAACACTTCAAATTCCTTAACACCGTCTTCTAAATTGTAAGTTAGTCCATACGGGGTATATTTTAAACAAAGAAGGCCGATTAAATACGTTTATAATTCAGTTTGACAAAATTTTCTATAGAAATAATATTTTGATAAAATTTTCTATAGAAATAAAATTTAGACAAAATTTTCTAAAGAAATAAAATATTTGCAAAATTTTCTATAGAAATAAAATATTTGCAAAATTTTCTATAGAAGTAAAATTTTGACAAAATTTTCTATATAAATAAAATGTTGACAAAATTTTCTATAGAAATAAAATATTGACAACATTTTCTATAGAAATAGAATTTTGACAAAATTTTCTACAGAAATAAAGTTTTGGTTGATTATTATAACCCCCATATAAATCTGAGGATCCTTTTATAGGGGGGAATTGGACCAATTTGTGCATGGCTGTTTGGGACCATATACATATACCAAATTTCAACCGGATCGGAAGAAATTTGCTCCTCTTAGAGGCTCCACAAGCCAAATCTTAGGGTCCCTTTATATGGGGGCTATACGTAAAAGTGGACCGATATGGCCCATTTTCAATACCATCCGACCTACATCGATAACAACTACTTGTGCCAAGTTTCAAGTCGATAGCTTCTTTCGTTCGGAAGTTAGCGTGATTTCAACAGACGGACGGACATGCTCAGATAGACCCAGAATTTCACCACGACCCAGAATATAATTTATGGGGTCTTACAGCAATATTTCGATGTGTTACAAACGGAATGACAAAGTTAATATACCCCCATCCTATGGTGGAGGGTATAATAAAATGAATTCTATTGTTTTGTTTTCAAAAATGTATGCTACTTCAATTTTATTCAATCTACTCCACTTTTCTCCAAAATCTACTTCACTCAATTTTTCACTAGCGGCAGCACTGATTCACATCTACTATTTTAACTTAGTAATATCAACTTGAGATAATATCGAGACGTTCACAATTGCGGCTACGAATTTTTAATATTTTTGGGAAACTACAATGGCAACCCTTCTCAATCATAATAAATATTTATTTAAATAGCCTGTGTTTGTTAATTAGTGTGTAAATATAACCATCGTGTCCAATTTAATCCTTAACAGCAAATGATGAGTCAAATGCAAATGCAGTATCTAGTAAGTTTGCCACATTAGAATGTATCGAAAATTTATAAATAAAATTTCCAATTTATTTCACAGCAGTCGCCACAAGGTATCGAGACCAGGAATGCTGTCACAATCGCCTTCGCACACCATGCAAGCTTACAAAAGTATTTTCATCTATTGCGTTCAATTATTTGTGATTGAATTCCAACGTGGTAGTGTGATTTCGTTATAATTGGCTGGAAAACTACAAGTGACTATCGTTACACGTAGATGAGGAATATGATCACCTCCAAGAGCAAATGTTATTTTTGGCTGCGGGCCACGGAAATTGAAAGAGGATTAAACACTCAGTATGCTTCATCCAAGAGTGGCTTAAAAAGGAGGTTTCTTGCTTAATTTATATCGCTAAATGACCACCAAATGATCTCAATCCGTTGGACTTTTTGCCTGGAGCATTTTTAAGAGTAAGGTTGCCGCTAAAAAAAACTGTAAACAACGGTACTATTGATTCCAAAAATTCCAACCACAAACGTCCAACAATATGCTTTCGACTATATAACAGCAGCCATATAAAGAAATCAATATTGTCCAATAAAGAACATTTTCCAACTATGTTTAAGCGTATGAATCAATATCTATGATCGTTGCAGTGATAGATATTCGAAAGTAAGACCGAAACTAGTCACGTATACCATTTTGTTTAGCGTAGGCCAGTTTATTCTCTGTCCATAGGAAAACAGCCTAAACTCTGACCAAAGGCTGTTCATTAATATGTTTTTGAACTCATGTGAACATACTTTCTTTTTGCCTTGGTGCAGCATATAGTGGCACCCAGGGTTGGCCTGTCACAAACTGTGACATTTGCGACACACATTTGCGTCAGTATAAAAGTATGTCGCAAAACCCATAAACCTATTGCAGAAAACCTTATTTGGAATAGAAGTTGTGAACATTTATTAATTAATTTTGCCAGTTTCTGCAGACATTTATGAAAGTTTTCCCGCGGTCAAGCCCATTTTCTTAGGTGGTATCGAAATTCCCGTTGGTGAGTGCTCAAAATACCTTGAGGAGGCTGAACTTTAAGCTAAGGAAGGACGAGAAAAGCCCCCTACTTGTGCAAAAGGCAATATTGTGAACATTCCGAAGAATTGAAACTTCACATTCCAACGTCTTGGATATAATCGAATTCGTTGCCTAGCTAACTAGACTACAGTTTTTTGAGTTTTCGACTTTTGTGACTTTTTCTACATTTACTACGCGTATGTGACGTTAACAACTTTGCGACAGTCGCAAACCTAAAAATTTTTGATACAGACCATCTCTGGTGGCACCATAATTGAGTACAAAATAGACTTGAATACAAGTATTATTAACTTTATTTTATTGTATTAATGAATATACGTAGAATTATTATAACTGGCGCGACAGCATCGATTTTTTTGCTCATATTTAGAAGCTAACCAAACTAATTTACTAAAATTTGTGAGAATGGTTATTGGGGACGTAAAAATTTTGTTTGTTTTTTATATCTTATAAACGTTATTACGTATTTCTTACATATGGCTGAGATATACCAAATTTTTATTGACCGTTTTGAGGGGGCATTACAGTACTACATATATATTCAGCTTTTTGGGTAAATACTATAGATATTCATACATATTGTTTTAATTGTACTACAATAGCCAAGTTCATATTTTGTTTTTGTCAAACTAAAACATGTTTATGTATTCGAGCTTATAAATAGCAGACAATTTTTATTTAGGAGGTTTTTCTAAATGTGATTCTATTTTCAGTGCACAAGTTTAAGTAATTCAGAGTGAAATTTTGCCCTACCGTTGTCGTATGAGTGTAAATCGAGAGCTATATTTAAATATGAACATATTTTTTCAAAATCAATAGCGATTGTCTCCGAGTCAAAGTAAAACTCGGTATCAAATTTGAGAACGATTGCACATAAACTGAGTGCTGTACATTGCACACAAAATTAC
This sequence comes from Haematobia irritans, assembly GCF_050003625.1. Lineage (NCBI taxonomy): Eukaryota > Metazoa > Arthropoda > Insecta > Diptera > Muscidae > Haematobia > Haematobia irritans. The sequence continues at coordinate 830,790 of NC_134400.1, forward strand.
ATGTACAGACAGACGATTACCATCGGTATACTAAACTATGGAGACGAGATAGACATATGGTGTCTTTGGCAAAAATGCTTAGGATGGGCTCCTGAGTCGATATAGCCATGTCCGTCTGTCCGTGAACACGTTTTTGTGATCAAAGTCTAGGTCGCAGTTTTAGTCCAATCGACTTCAAATTTGGCACAGGTATTCAACAAATTTGAAGGAATTCAGATGGTATTGAAAATGTGGATCACAAAGTGGTGCAGGGCATAATATAGTCGGCGCCGCCCGACTTTAGACTTTCCTTACTTGTTTTATTGTAGAAAATGTGAACATATAAAAAAATGAAACTGGAACTGGGAATTGTTAAAACATTACGAATAAAATTTAGATAATATAATTACTTACTTCAACATCTAAAAACTCCTCCAAAAGCTCCTCCGAACAGGTTCCTTCTTCTTGACTTTCTTGGTCCGAAAGGAAGGATAGGTGCTTGTAGTACCACAAAGTGGGCTTATATACACTGGCCGTTCCAGCGCCAGATCTTTCGCTCTGTCGAATTTTTTTTAGTTCGCGTCTATATGCGCTTCTAATATTATTAATTTTTTTTAACGTCCTCTACCGTTGCCGTATTATTATGGGCTCTGCATTTTTGCAGTAGAACGTCATAGCCCATTTGACGTAAGTTTTTGTTCCGATACTCATCTGATTTTATTTTCCATAGTTGTGGGCACTTCTTGTATAATTCAATAAATTCGATGGTAAATACGTGGTCCATTTTGTTTGAAGATAGATTTTCAAAAAAATTAGTATTTTTCTTTGTTACGTAAAGTGTTTGAGGATTATTTGGCCAAAACTTTGCGTTGCTCTCCTTGCATTAAATTATTTGGAATATGGCGCTTTTTACCGTTTTCCATTTTCTTCTTCTTGATTATTTTTCAGCAAATTTCGATAATTCAAAACTAAACGATAATCGATAGCTTTCGATAATAAATTTATCGTATACAAATCTGACCGAATTGACACACTGTACGATTTCTTTCCAACACCGACATTCCGTCCGGAATAACTGATAGTCTGTAAAGCGCATAATACACAATGTCATTTAGATATACCCTGACGAAAAAATACCAAATAGTGAATACGAAATTGGCTCTAAAAATTTGAATGATTGGTGAAAATCTTTTTCTAACGAGACCCATATATCTACAACACCACATTTTATAACACTAGAATAAAACTGGATAATGTAATTTGCTTTTCTATACTGTTTTTAAATTTAAAAAAAGGAAGATATTATTAAAAAGTGCCCACAATGTCTTTTTTAATTTTTTTTTTTATAAAAGTAACGAGTAGTAACGAGTACTCAATTCAAAAGTAACGAGTAGTAACGAGTAGTCAAAAGTAATCAAAATTTACAACACTATTTTATTTTGTAGATTTTGTTTGTTTTTAAGGCTTTGCAAACTAACTAATGATAAAACAATTAAGGTACCCAATAAACACAGGATGAGCGTTTTTCAAATGCAACAACTTTTCAGTTTGAAGGCCGGTATGCACCTCTAGCGAAAAATTTCATTCCCATAAGAAATGCATTGCTATTTATGCTAACGAAATTTTCGGTAGCGTTCAATTTCGTAAGCTGGTACGCACCTCTAATGAAAATAACAGGGTTGTCAAAAGCATATTTTGGCAGCAAACATTTAATTTATTACAATCATTGTGTGCGTAAAAGTTTTAAAAGGTCTGTAAATAACAAACAATTTATTTGAGGAATATTTGGAACATATATTAACAATTTTTAAAAGCGATTAGCTGGTTTAAAATTTGTGCACACAGCCCTGTTTTTTTGTTGTAGACTTAAATACATTTTTGCTACCGAAAATTTCGCTAGAGGTGCATACCGGCCTTAAGGGTAAATGTAATTTTCAATATAAATTCAACTTGACTTGAAACAGCTCATCTTCAATACATCTTCAAATTGGTTGCGAATTACATTCAATTTGCCAAAATGTTGACGAAATCATTGAAAAGGTGTTGAAGATAATATGAGAAAACTTTGACAAAACACTACCCTAAAAATGCAACGCAAAAACTATCCCAACAAACACAGGATGAGCGTTTTTCAAATGCAACAACTTTTCAGTTTGAGGGTAAATATAATTTTCAACATAAACTTGACTTGAAATAGCTCATCTTCAATACACCTTCAAATTGCTTGCGAATTACATTCAATTTGCCAAAATGTTGACGAAATCATTGAAAAGGTGTTGAAGATAATATGAGAAAACTTTGACAAAACACTACCCTAAAATGCAACGAAAAAACCATGTGGTTTCCAATACTTATTTGTGCAACGAAGTTTGTGGTCAATTGCAAGAAATAAAAAAAAAATGGAAAATTTTAGACAAATAACCAAATAGTTTATTAAAATAGGTAAGTGAAAATAAAAAATGAAATAAAACTTTAAGGAAGTCACTAAATGTATATCTCTTTGCACAAAACTAAAATTATGGATTCTACGTTCTTGAAAACATTAAAAAGCTGACCGATGAGAAAAGGTTGGACAATTAACTGGAACTGCTTCAAATAGTTTATAATAATTGGTAAGTCAATATGAAAAATTAAATCCACATTTTAGAGAAGTCACTAAATTTAAATTTTGCAGAAAACTAAAATCTTTGGATGGTACATTCTTGCAAACATTAAGAAGCTGGCCCATGAAAAATGAGTGACTTATCGACAAGAAAAAGTATCCAGAAACATTTCAAAGTGCAACCAATTAAAATTGTTAAAAACTTGATATTATTGCATCACGAACTTCTGAATGAATATGTGCATCACATCGTCAGTTTAATGTACATCCTTTTATCAGTTTAAACTGGATATTATGTGAATTCCTTCTGCTGGAAATGTATTCTAACACGCGGTCCAGCACGTTCCTAATTTCAGATTGCCTGCATATTAATTAATTTTAATCTATAGATTAAAAAACTGTCATAAACTTCCAACAGGAAGGAAATCGAATTATCTATGCAGAAATGTTCACAAATAATGTTTAAGATATTTAAAGTTTTGTTGTTTTGTTCTTATTTGTTGATATGTTTTATAAGATATTTATTTTTCAATTAGTATTGTGGTGTATTATTATATATTTTATTTTGACGAAAATGAATAAATTATACAAAATTCATAGAATTTTGGCTTTGACTTTCAATTAGAAGTGGGGGATATCATTTATACAAATTTTGGTTGAAAAGTATTTGCAACAATGTTAATTTTTAATTTTGATTTAATTAATTTGACTCGCATCGAAAATTCTTTGAGAAATTTTTGAGTAGCGATGCATTTCAATTTGAGGATAACACTTGAGAAATTATTGCTAATGGGTTGAATTTTACTGTTGAGGGTAATGTCTGTTTTTTGTTGAGAACGCGATTTTCTCAACAATTTCTCAACTTGAAGATTACCCTAATCGTTTGAAAAATTGTTGAAATTTAGCATTTTTCAAACTTTTGTGTTTAGTGGGATGTTTTAATGTAATTTTTCAAAAAGTTGTCCAATTAAAGGTATGTAATATGAATACTAAATTTAAGTGAGTGAGTACTATGTTCGGTTTTCGAGTTGAAAATCACTTTATTTTCGCGATTAATTTTCCTGAAATAATCAAAATTATAAATGAAAAGAATCATATTCCCATAAAGTCATGCCGAAATCTCGTGGAATTTCGTGAGTTAATTCGTCTGTTTTAATAAAGTAACAGTAAAAAGCGTGTTCACGTTATGAGGTGTTCACATTAGGCGGTGTTCACGTTAGGGCGATGCACTGTACTACTTTTGCCGTTCCTACACTACCTTACTTACTTTATCAAGTGTCGCACTGTTGGTTTTCATTAATACGACGCTAGCGTTACATATGCGTATGAATATAATTGGTCGTAAATTCAAATATCTGAAGAATTCAACGGACGATGAAAATTGTTGAGGTATTATCAAAAAATTATTTTTAGTAATAAGCTTAATAATTTTGTACATTTCAGTTGGAAATTCACAATATTGGCAATTGCCAATACTCACACATGTCTTTTGATATGGGCGATCCTCGTCACAAATATCCAGTTTATACCACCCAAGGAATAAAATGTGACATATTTCAATTGGCCATTCAGTTAATTTGCAGCAGCAAATATGATTCAATATTAAAACTAAACGATATTGCTAGTCTAATAAGTGCTGGAAGTGCGGTGTTCCTGAAATTTTCTTTGGGAGCCGATGAAAACAATTATGAAAATGATCATAGCAGTGACTCGGACGCACCATGTACCTCACAACAGGCTATAGAAAGACAACAACGCCGTAAGGAAAGAAATAACGTTTCTTTGGTTGTGGGCGCTAAGCGCTATTTCGGCATAGATCCCGATAATATTGAGTATACATTTAACAATGGACCACTTCTGCAATGTTCGGTGCATGACTTCCATAAACGATTTTTCAGTTGCACTGATATTATTTTGCCAACTTTACCCAATTTGCAGAATGGGAATATATGCAATGGTCGTTGGTTTGATTTGTTAAATTTTAATTTTCTTTACATTGACAAGCACGAGTAAGTACAAATCTAAAAATTACAATAAATCAATCCTTAAGACAACTTTTACATCTACTAATAGACCGAATCATCTTATATCTCAATTTTGTGAGATGTATAAAGAAAGACGGATTACTCTGCAACATCCGTTAGGCAAAATGACGACAGCTATTCTTTTTGGTCAGCGCTCAATAAGTCAAAGCCAATTAGGTCATCTAATTTATATTTTTCAAGATATAAGACGTTTCTTTGAATACATTACTTGCTTCGAATACACCGTGTGGTTCATGCTTCCATCAGATTTTGGTACCCTCAAAGATGTTACAGAAATTACACCCGCCGATACCGACCTAAATTTAATGAAGACAAAGATACAGTTGAAATCACCACCGTCATCGCCAAAATACATATGGTCTGAAGTGCATGGATACGTCCAGGAGTTATTTTTGGTGGCTGTACAGCTTGCATTTGGCTATCATTGTCGGCAAAATGTTATATTTTTACATAAATTGGAAAAGGTAAAGCACACTTCTACAAGTTAACCTAAATGTATGATCTAATACGAAAGAATTTTCTTTTCAGTTAAAATTCCATCAAAGTTTTGAGTTTATAAGAACTGCCTATGCCAGGAAAAGTCGCCAGTCGCGTACGGTAGGAAAGATAATTAAGCGATAAATAAACGATATAACATATGTTTTTTTTATTCTAGTGGATTGAAAAGAATTACCTACAGCAAATCGTTAATTTATGTAGTAAATTGAAGCTTTCTTGTGTATTGGACTACAGTGGTAGTATACCATTTGAACTAGATGACACCTTCATCATAAAATATCGAAAGGTAAACCAACTTATGAGAATATTCTTGAAGGAGAACGTTGATAACTATGAAAGTAACATGGAGAAATTACATACAGAAGCGGAAAATTACTTTGCTTGAAAAAACAGATAAGCTCTAATGTTCATTTGGTAGTTGAAAATTACATTAATTAAAAGATTTTTGAAAGAAGCTTAAAATGTTTTATTAAAAATATATCTTAAGGATTGAATATGTTATTCATTATGTTTATTACTCCACCAATTTACATTCTCCAAGTCCTGTGCAGACATAATCGTGGGACTAAATGTTTTTTCAAAATTGTTTTTGTAACCCAAATTTACCTTCTTGTTACATGTATTCTTCTGTAATTGTAAATATTTTAACCATACCGAATTATCATTATTGATATTGTCCTTTTCACAATCTCCCTTTAGGTAGATATTTTGATTCCAATTAAAATTTCGTCTCGTTATGAATATATTTTGGGCACTCGGGTAGACTTCGTTAGAAATGCTGTACAATTTAAATTTCAATTCCGAATTCTCCATTTCCAGTTTATTAATTTCCAAGTAGAGATTTTTGCCAGATATTTTTGCAGCGTTCTCTTGACTTTTACGACGAGTCGTATTTAATTTATCATATATCTCATGAGCCAAATATTTTTCGGCCATATCCGTTATTTTAGCTAATACGTAAATACAGGCGAAGATGCATAAAAAATTAACGTAAAGATCATTACTATCAGTATTGGCAGAGGTATATCCTTGACTATTCGTTACGGTTGGGATCTGAGTGCGGAAATCGAATTCCGCGTCGTTGGTTTTCGCGGATTGCATTATGTATTTCTCAATTTGGGCGAAATAACAAAGAATAGACCACGAGAAAACTCCTAATGACAAAAGAAATAAAAATTGAACAGACGAAAACATTTTGACGTATTGAAAATTTGAGTGATTCGAAATGTTACTATGCTATAGTTTAAAATACTACGTTTTGTCGAATTAAGTGTTTTTATAACTTGAAAATCGAAAAAAAAAATAAATTCAAACATGTTTAGCAGTTCTATTCAGAGCGGCGGAAAAAAGCTAAAGCATAACATCTCTGCAAGAAAATATTTAAAATAATTCTCAGCATCTAATGCTAACAAAAGGGATTCTGGCCAAATGTAATAGCCCATTCACATTAGGCACGAAATCGACTAAAAGTAGATTTGAAATCCGTGTTTTATAAGGCAATTGACAGTTGAAATCTACTTAAAGTGGATTTTGGAAGTGTAATGTGTATGAGGTATAACGGATTGGCACGCTGAAATCAATTTGTATGACAGTTCTTATCATTCACAATAGCATTGTAAAGAATTTTACAAAATACTCGTGTAGAGCTCGCTCAATAGCCAGCCAGAACACACAGCTGATTGTCTTTTTATCTCCTCTCTCCTTTTCAGTTGTTAAATCGTGCTACGAGAATTACTACGTTACTTTTTCTATTACTACAATTTACAAAATATTACATAGAAGTGTATACCCCCTGTGGTTCCTCGGGCGGCATTCGATAATACATATTACGAAATAATTACTACTGATATAAACAGAAAGCCAACACTTGTAGTTGTTCAAAAAGTTCCTATAAAGAAGATGTATACGGTTTCCAAAGGTCCCAGTAAAATAGTAGCTAAAACACGTAGGGGTAAGTAAAAACATCCTGTCCATCCCATTGGCATTTCATCATGTTGAAAAGGATCTGAAGTTGTGAAGGAGTGTCTAGTTGTTAACAACGATGTCGTTATTTGAATTGTTATGTCACACATGAAAATTGTGAGCGTAAAAATGTCAAATGCTTCAGGGCAATTCAGAGCACGGGGGAGAGTGTGAGAATTGGTCGACGAAGTAGAGAGTTAGTTTATATGCCGGTTTTGTTTATGAGCCAAAAAAGGCGGTTATTTTCAATTTGAAATTAAATTAGAATTTTATTTTCAGGTTTATCACAAAATTTTGAAAAATTTGAAACAATCAAAGAAAGCGGCAGACGTAACAACGACGCCAACAGTCCAGAGAACTTAAGGTATGTAAGGTTAATGCACTTGATACAGAGAACATTGCACCACCGCACCGCTTTCCATTCCAAGAAATAAGTTTCTATTCTCATATTTAATGCTAATTACTTAACCAAATGCCAGACATTTTGATGCAAGAATACAAATGAAAAGATTTTAGACACCACGTGGTTAGTTTTAGTTTTCTTTTTACGGGAAACAATTTTCTTCGAGGTTCTTCCCTGCAAAGTCAAACCGTGTACATACATCATTTTGCTGATGATCTTTAACATGTAGAGCGTAATGATACAGATACAGACATTGTTTTTGTGTAATGCATTTTCTTCGCTAGCGAATAACGAATAGATAAGAGCGCTGTTTTTTTTAGATTTTTCACATATGGTACTCAAATTTGTATTTACATACAATTATTACGACTATTTAAGTTGTAATTTATTGCTAAGGATATACGTGGTTATGTTGGTGTATTTGATCTCTTGAAAGTAAATACTTATTAACATAAGGCCGTTTAAATATTCACATTTTTATTTTTATTCCAATTAGTGTACCAAAGCCAGTTTTTCAAACAAAGAAGATCAGCCATCCCAAAATTATCGAAGAGGAAGTGTTGACGCCACAACACGAGGAGATAATTAAATATATAAACGATTGTAAGTGTGTATTGCAAGGAAAATAATTCAAAATAAAAAACCTAATATTTTTCGTTTACAGCCTGGAATATAGTAGTTGCCCATAACCCCTATGACCGAACGCCTACAAATACTATTACACCCACACTTGATGCTAATAACAATAGTACCGGTAACTATTCATCTATTACTATTAAATCTTGAAATATTTCAACATTTTTGTTTTTGCATTCAGCTGCAGCCTCTCTCATTAAATCATCAGCGAGTTCAACCCAAACGGCTTCTTCGCTATATTGTGTAGAACCTCCCAGTCCAGTTTTAAGCGACTTCAAACCATTCGATCTGGAATCATGGTGGGGCCGCCGTTTATTCAATAACATCACCAAGAGTCTTTGAAGTGTGATATATGTGTTTACATTGTAATTATAAGTTCTAAATTTAATTTAATGTTTAAGTAGATTGGCCCCTGTTGAAAGTTGTTTCGAAACCAAATTGTATTGTATAAAATATATGTGTAATTGTTAAGATAAATCGGCACTTAATGAAAGTCTTCCGTTAGTTATTCATGTTTTGTTTTTATATTCGTAGCTATTTTACACGCACTATATATTTTTTGTTGTAGTCTTATTATTTTGTTAATGGTAGTTTTCCATACAAACTATTTTGCTGACGTATATCAGAAAACAGTTCTGTTATTCTCATATCTAAACGTTAATTCATTAGAGAGAAAATACAAATTCATACCACGTTTATATCGGTTTTATTATTTTATGAAATTCATAAGGAGATGTTTGGAATAATTATTGTTACAGTGGAACAACTATTCAATGTTCCAACGAACGTAGGAGGGAGTGCGTTGAGATATAGAATTTACTTTTTTACGAAAATATTTGAATATTTTAAATTTGGTTGGTGACAATTTTTAATTAGTTTCGCCGATGATCCATTTAAGTACATTTTACAGCTTGCTACTACATCCGTGATTTCGGAAGTTACCCATACAGGCGAGATATAAACGGAATATAATATTAAGATATAAATTTTCTTATTTACACTTTTAGACCACCGACAAATTTTTGGTTTGAGATGTTGGTATCTGCACTATTAGAACGGACAGCAGTTGTACTGAAAACGCAATAGCAATTGTTACCCTTGTTTCTGCCTTGTGTTTATGGACATCAAATAAAATAAATGGAAATAAGATATTATCGTTGAATGAAAATTTTAATCATTCCCTCAACTTTTACGATATATTCAAACAGCTGTGATTTCAGGAAATTTATCGTCGATAATTAAACCCATTTATTTGGTGTTTGAAAGAAAGTTTGTCTACACTTACCTATTAAAGCAATTTAAGACTAATGCGCATTATAAATGTATTTTGAAAATAAAACGAAGGAGAAACATAAACTATAAAGCACTTTAAACACTATTTTATGTCAAAATGCAAAATGGTTCAATATAAAGGTAAGTACTATGTTCGCTTTTCGCGTTGAAATTTTCGCGGTTACTTTATTAAAACAGTTCAATATGAAGCAGATAAATTAACTCAATTGATGTGCAATTTCTTGTTCCTCTATATTTCGGCAAGACTTTACAGGAATATGTCTGTTTTCATTTATAATTTTGATTATTTCAGGAAAAGTAATCGCGAAAATAAAGTGATTTTCAATTCGAAAACCGAACATAGTACACACCTTAACAATCCAGCGATGTTTTGCAAAGTTTCCTTGCGTGTCTCGTTACTGCAGCGGGAAACTCTACTAACTTGTGTTAAATACCCAATAAACACAAACGTTTGAAAAATGCTAAATTTCAAAAATTTTTCAAACATAATAATACACTACACAATACACTACAATACTAATTGAAAAATAAATATCTTATTAAACATATCAACAAATAAGAGCAAAACAACAAAAATTTAAATATCTTAAACATTATTTATAAACAAATTGAATGTAATTCGCAACCAATTTGAAGATGTATTGAAGATGAGCTGTTTCAAGTCAAGTTGAATTTATATTGAAAATTACATTTACCCTCAAACTGAAAAGTTGTTGCATTTGAAAAACGCTCATCCTGTGTTTATTGGTTATAGTTTGAAACTATTCGCCACTTTCATTAACAAGACTTTTAGGGAATTCTTGCCATTTTGTAAATATAAATAACCGTTATAAGGTCAAAATAGCCACAACATGGGGTGTTATTTATGCGTCTTAAGGTGAGTACTATGTTCGCTTTTCGAGTTGAAATTTTCGAGGTTACTTTATTAAAACAGTTCAATATACAACAGATAAATTAACTCAATTGATGCGCAATTTCTTCCTATAGATTTCGGCATGACTTTACGGGAATAGGTTTGTTTTCATTTATAATTTTGATTATTTCAGGAAAATTAATCGCGAAAATAATGTGATTTTCAACTCGAAAACCGAACATAGTACACACCTTTACAGACTATAAGTTTCCGGACGGAATGTCTGTGTTTGTAAAGCATCTTACAATGTGTCCAATCGATACGACAATTAGTTGATGACTAAATAATCGGTAAAAAAAATGTGTTATCGATCACTTAGCTTATAATGTGGCCAATATATGGGATATGTTCGACACGACCATTGTCATTCGGATAAAATTATAGTCTGTAAAGCGCATTATAAACACCCGGTATTTGGGTAGCTGTCACTTTTTAAGCTTTTTCAACCAAAACTCCAATCTAAAAGGGATGATAAATTGGTTTTTTATTAAATGTGGTCAAAACTTGGATGAAAAGTTTTAAAATCTTTGACTGCGTACAATTTCGTCTATTAAGGTGGGTACTATGTTCGGTTTTCGAGTTGAAAACCACTTTATTTTCGCGATTACTTTTCTTTAAATAATCAAAATTATAATTGATAAAAAACTTATTCCTGTAACGTCTTGTCGAAATTTAGAGGAACAAGAAACTGCGCATCAATTGAGTCAATTTATCTGCTTTGTATTGAGCTGTTTTAATAAAGTAACCACGAAAATTTCAACGCGAAAAGCGAACATAGTACTTACCTTTAAGGTGAGTACTATGTTCGGTTTTTTCACCAAAACACTAAATTAAAAGTACAAAAATATTTATGAAGACTATTATATTTTTATCAAGTCTTATCAAATAATGGATGGAAAAGATCCAATTGATTGATAATGATTTTATATTTCTAAATTAATTAATAAAGAAAAGTAACCGTGAAAAAAACTGGTTTTCAGCTTGAAAACTGAACATAGTATTCAGCTTTAAAATTGATTCAACCGTGGATAAAAACTGCTTTTCGGACCGAAAGTCAAACACTTTTATGGTAAGAACGTAGTATAGTTGGCAGGGATGAAATTGTAATAGAGAAATTGCTTCGCTTGAATTGTGTTTTCCTACATTCTACGAATGACAATTTCTACAGTATATACCCTAGAAAGAAAACCATTCGTGATAAATTTCAAAAGGTTATCCGAGTATTTGTTTAATGCGTTATGCTTTCCGTTTCCATTTTTCTGCGTGAGAAGCTTCGATTCGTTACGATGCACGTTCTTCACTAACCAGATTTTTAACAATTATTACCATTTGAAGAAATATCCGTTATCTAGCCAGCATTGCCAGATCTCAGTAAATAAATAATAGTGCAAAATCAACCAAGCTCCCAAACGCCCCACACAAGCATACAAGTGTGCGTTCGGTATAGTAAATTTTAATAAATTGCCTTGATCGGATTGAAATTGGAAATTGTGAAATCAATATTAATTGATTTCAACGCCAGAACTTGAAAAAGAGAATATATATAGAGAAATATTTGCCTCGAATGTTTAAAGCTGTAGGGAATGCTTTTAGAAAGCGTCCCTTTGTAACAAACAGTGCTGTATACGGAAGCCTCTATGTGGGAGCCGAAATGAGCCAACAGTTCCTTACTAAAAGAATACTGGTGAGTAGATAAGTGAATGCGATAACCTTCCATCCTAGTGAGACCCACATACCTTTAGAAAGCGTCCCTTTGTAACAAATAGTGCTGTATACGGAAGTGGGAGCTGAAATGAGCCCACTTTACTAAAGGTGGGTATTAAGTTCGAGTTTACCCGCTACAATCGTCATTTTTTTACGATTACTTTTCTTTAATAATCCATTTTAAGGAATACAAACTTTGTGAAAATTTGCTTTGAGCTATTCCCCATCAAGTTATAATGTACTCTGCAGCAAATATGTATAATTTTATGCGTTTTTACTGATTTAGTTTTCATTTTAGTGAAAAAATTACGAATTTAGCGGCTAAACTTAACTTAATACTCACATTAAAAGAGTACTGGTAAGAAGATAAGTGAATGCGATAACTTTCCATCCAAGTGAGACCCACACATTCACATCCACACAAACCAAATACCTTGTACACAAACAGCAGTGGAACAGACGTCACCATTTTCATTTAATTCTTCCTCGTGACAATATTATCTAGGTTAAGAAAGAATCCTTGAAAGTGGGCATTTATTATCCAACAGTAGGTCGGTATGCAGTAATGGGCATAGTTATAAAGGGTGATTCTTTTGAGGTTAGGATTTTCATGCATTAGTATTTGACAGATCACGTGGGATTTCAGACATGGTGTCAAAGAGAAAGATGCTCAGTATGCTTTGACATTTCATCATGAATAGACTTACTAACGAGCAACGCTTGCAAATCATTGAATTTTATTACCAAAATCAGTGGCAGAAAATCCGCTTTTTTATCGACAAATTTTGTTCAGCGATGAGGCTCATTTCTGGTTGAATGGCTACGTAAAAGTTGCCCAAAATTGGACTTTCCGAATGGACCACCTAAGACGCAGCCGCGGTCAACATTTAAATGAAATTATCTTCAAAAAGTAAATGTCATGGACCAATCTAACGTTTCAAATAAAGAACCGATGAGATTTTGCAAATTTTATGCGTTTTTTTTTTTTTTTAAGTTATCAAGCTCTTAACAAATCACCCTTTATATGCAACAATATTCTTCCAATGGTTTTTCAGTATATACCCTAGAAAAACCATTCGTGATAAATTTCAAAACGTTATCCGAGTATTTGTTTAACCCTAGCTTTGGCACCATTTACATATGTAAATATTTTATTTCCTTTGTTATTTTTACCGTCGTAACCACTGTTTTATGTTTTCTATTCTAATATTCGCTACAGAGAAAATATTGTTGTTTTTTTGAACATTATCTGTTCGACATTGTTGAAATCGGTTCAGAGTTCGATATAGCTCCCATATATATCTTTCGCTCTATATACATCCATATTACCACAGAGGACAAAGTTTTACTCCGATCTACCTGAAATTTTGCACAGGAAGTAGAATTAACATCCTTACTATGCATGTCAAATTTTACAAAAAACAATTGAGTTTTGTAGACACATTATCGGTGAACCCATACAATCGTTGGCTATTTCTTCTATGCCTGATGAAGGTGACATAGGATATTCAAAAGTAAAAACGTCTTGCTATATGTGCTACCATATCAAATGCTACTGTTGCCCAAAACATAAACATTTTGGGGTTTTATTTCTTCTTTTATTTTTATTATTTTCATATGAAATAATTTAAAAAAAATCAACTAAAAATATCTTAATCCATACATAAAACATGACATTTTTCGTGAATCTTGTATTAAGGACTCTAAGCCAATTACAAAAACACAAATTGAGCATTGTAGACACATTATCGGTGAACCCATACAATCGTTGGCTATTTCTTTTATGCCTGATGAAGGTGACAGAGAATATTCAAAAGTAAAAACCGTTTGCTATATGTGCTACCATAATGGCAAAAATATATTGTAAAAAATATTGTCAAATATGTACATATTCTGAAAGAGCACGAAAAATTAGCCACGGATAAATATTGTTGAAATGGCAAGAGTTTCAAAAATGAAATATTTTATTTGTATATAGTTCCAAAGCTAGGGTTAATGCGTTTTGACCTCCGTTTCCATTAATGTGCGTTAGAAACTCGGATTCGTTACGATACACGTACTTCACTAATCAGGTTTTTAACAATTATTACCATTTGTATAAATATCCGTTATCTGGCCAGCATTGCCAGATCTCAATACATAAATAATAGCGCAATACCCACCAACCTCCCTAACGCTCCACACAAACATAACAAGTTTGTGTTCGGTATAGTAAATTTTAATAAATTGCCTTGATTGAGTTGAAATTGGAAATTGTGATGTGGGGCAATAACATTAATTGATTTCAACACCAGAAATTGAAAAGTGTCGTTTGCACCGCGTTTTCCTAAATATTTGTCGAGAAGATGTCGCGAATGTTTAAAGCTGTAGGGAATGCTTTTAGAAAGCGTCCCTTTGTAACAAACAGTGCTGTATACGGAAGTCTCTATGTGGGAGCCGAAATGAGCCAACAGTTCCTTACTAAAAGAGTACTGGTAAGTAAATAAGTGAATGCGATAACTTTTCATCCTAGTGAGACCCCTCCACACACACATCCACACAATCCTAATAAACAGAAGTAAACATTTTCATTTAATTCTTCGTCGTGACAATACTATCTAGGTTGAGAAAGAATCCTTGAAAGAGGACATTGATTATCCAACAATAGGTCGGTATGCAGTAATGGGCACAGTTATATATGCCCCAACACTCTTCCAATGGTTTGTGTCTCTTATTTTTTCCACTTGCCTACACAACTACACATCAATTTACATATCTCATTGCTACATTAATGTATTAGTTCCATATCATGCATAAAATGGGAAGCATTGATTAGATCAAATCACAAAATACTAGTGGTGTACGCGCGAATTGAATATACGCTATGAGTTGATTTTCGTTAGTGGAGAGGGGATCATGAGTGAGTGAGTGAGTGAATGTGCTGCAATTCTGAGATCACGCGTCCATAAAATATTTTTGTTAGCAATTATGCGCGAAAGAAAGCACTCACATAAGGTCGGTACTAGGATCTCAATATCCATCTAAAATAGTAATTTTTTAGGTTATTTTTCTTTAACAATGTAATAAAGAATGTAATGTTTACTCTGAAAATTTTAAAATTGACCTTTAAAAATCTTCCAAATATTTGGATTATTTATTAAAACTAACATTATTATATATGTTAATTTTTGCTGAATTTATTTGTTTTTATTTTGTTGTGTCGCTAAGATAATATAATTATTCTAACCCATTTTTAATTTATACATTTAAGATTGTTAATAAAAATTAATTATCTTTTATTTATCTTTCGTTCACATTTGTTTTATATACACAAAATAATATTATAGCCTAGATTTTCGGTATTTATTGTGCGTGAATAAAAAGTGAAATATTTGTATGTATGACTATATGAGTCACGTGCACATCTCAACAAAATTCATATACAAAACTTCCGTTTTTCTATAGATATAGCCTAATTCGACTTGGACAAACTATCATTTTTTAAATACATTGTTTTTGTTGTTTTGTTTTTCAATATTTGTACCATAAACCTCATAGTGGTCAGGGAATAATAATTTTAATGTGGCTACAAGATATATTGATTTTAGACCCCATAAAATGTATATACCGATCGACTCAGAATCACCTCTTGAGTCGATCTAGCGCTTGGTGTCCGTCCGTCTGTCCATGTATTCGTTGATCTGTTCGTCTGTTATATCAATCAAACCTGCAAAATATTATCCAAAATTGGTTCAGATTTAGATGCAGCTCCCATATATATGTATCGCTCTATTTTTCCAAATTGGGCCATAATACTCTTATTTATTAACCAATGTTACTCAAACTTCAAATTTTGATGTTCTAGCCGATCGTATTTAGACTTACATGTAGCTCTTACATAACAATATTGCACGATTTTCACAAATGTGGATTTATTACCCGCACTAGTTGATCGACTTCCTCTTTTTGGACTCAATGAACCCAATATTATTGGTATATTAGCTCTGTTTACTAATTCAGTAGGGGTGGTTTTGGGTATTATATAGTCGGCCCGCCCCAATTTCTATTTTACTTTTTTGTTTTATTTATTTATTTTATTTATTTATTTCAAAATGCTTTTCCACATCCTCGTCAGTTTCCCTTTTTTGGACGATCTAAATTTGTATTTTCAATTTACATTTTGTTAAGTTAAATCCTAATGAACTTACAAAATGACCGTAATGTTTTTCGTTAATAGAATATCGTTAATATGAACTATAAAACAACAGTATACTATGCATTTGCGGGATGCATATTTGGTTTTGAATTTTAATTTATATATATAAACCCATACTAAGGACTCATCAATGGTTAGATTAGGTATAGTGGCAGCCCGATATATTCAGTCTCACTTAGACTATTCAGTCCATTGCGTTATTTCTCCTACTTTTTATAGCCGAATCCGAACGGTGTTCCACATTGCGGTGGAACAGCTTAGAGAAGCTTTGAAACATCCAGAAATGTCACCAGCATTACTGAGAGGGGATAATCAATGCTAACCATTGCGCCACGGTGTCTCCCAGGACTCATCAATCCTCTTTACTAAATATATACTTCTAGATATACGCTATTCTAATGTTAGAATCAATAACGAGATAGTGTGAACTCACATATTTCGGATAGGTTCACAACAACGCGTAATCCGAACGTTCAAGCTTAGTTAATATGGAAAGTTTCTCTCAGAACGGGGCTTTCCATTTGCTTACATTCAATTCAATTCAAACATTTAATCAATTAAGCCCTCTTTGACCATACATTGAGAGTTTTGAAAAAAAGTACAACAAGCTAAAGAATTTACAAACAAAACAAATTTTTAGAAAATATAGCACACATTTCTGCGAAAACATTGTTACCGAAATTGTGTGCTAAACTATGTGAAGGTATCAGAATTGATTATAGAACAGTAACGGAAGTTATGAGAGAGACTACGGTTTTTGGAATCAATCTAACGCATGGGTAATTTTTAACCACTAAAAGCAAACGCCACTTATGTAGACAATCATTGTAGAGATCAATCTCCCTATTATATATGCTGAAAAATCATTCGTAGAGTTTGACTTGACCTCGAGATTCAAGTTACGTTCGTCCACTATCAATAATTATTATATGGTATGGAAATGAGGAAAATAGAAAGTTTAGCATTTTTTATTTAATGGCCTTCGGACGACTTTACTAGTCCCACTAAAAGTAAAAGTACAACTTTATACATGAAAGGTGTCCATAATGCTTGGTTTTAGAGCATGAAAACATAAAATATGAATTTTAAAATTTTCATTTGCACCTAAACACATCTCACTTCACAATCTTTAACTAACACAATGACAAATCACTTTTATTTGCCTGATCGTCTGCACCTGCACATACATAAAAACACATCTAAAAAATATTAATATGCATACAAATGCCTCACGCACCATTTTGCTTTACGGCGACAAGTTTGGTAATATCTTCTTACTTTCAAAAGGTACAAATGGTTGGATGGCAAATTCCCGGGTACTTCCAAACAAATTATTATTAAAAAACTCGTTTTGGACCAGTTCGTATTAACTCCCTATTTATTGACAGTATTTTATACTGGTAAGTATTATTGGAAAAATACCAGCTATGAAAAGTTCTTATCTATATATTTCTATTTCAGGTATGGCTGTGATGGAAGGAGCTGATGATAAATTTTTAGAGCTAAGACAGAAATTTTTGCCTACATTTGAACGATCGTGCATGTTTTGGCTTCCTGCACAATTATTCAATTTCGTGTTAATAGCTCCACGATTTCGTGTGATTTATATGGGAGTCTGTGGTTTTATTTGGGTCAATATTTTGTGCTGGATAAAAAGACAACAGAGTCCCCAGACTCTTGAGTCTCCCATTAGACAGTCATTGGACGAAATGAGTAAAAAATAATAGAATTAAATTATGCACAGCTACAAAATGAAAAAATAGTAATCTGTCACCATTTTGTCCTTAAGGACGTTGGTTGATGGAGTAAATTAATAAATCAATATTTGCAATAAAACGATTTTATATATTTTTTTCACTTAAGTTTACAGATCGAGTTACCACAATTAGGTGCAGTTCTAAGGCTTACTAGTCGAATTTGATATTGCAAAATCACTTCCTCAAATTTGTCTTTCCTAATTTTAAAACAGTAGACTGGTGCAATGGTCGAAAATCGTCGACTTTAGATTTTAGTGGTTATTGAAAATTCGAAGGTTGACTCTTTTCAATATAGAAAATTCGTATTTTTTTTAATTACGTACAATTTCTTTTTCGAATTCATTAATATTAATATGAATATCCAACTCGTCAAAACTTAGGGAACAGACAAGATAAATAGGGTCAGCTAGGAGATTCATCACTATATAATTTATGTATATATTTATTTATGTAATACACATACCAATAATTCAATGCAGAAAAATAGTCTCCATTTTTATGAGTTATATTTGTGCCTCATTTCCTTTTTTCCAGAATGTAATGGAAGCAGAAGGAAATTACTACAAGCATTTCTTGTGTCATTTTTAGCGTTGCTATTGTTTGTTTTAACAGTATTGTTGTTAGTTGTAATGTTATGTTGTTGTTGTGTTATTAAACTTTTCATTCCAAAGATAATGAAAATTTTAAAATGTGAGGGGGTGATATGTGCTCTAGTGACCTTTAGAATACTACTCGTTTATAATGGTGGTGTTAGTGGTTCATCACAGGTAGCTTTTGGAACATGTAATAGCTTTGTTTTTCATTTATAAATTATTATTTACTGCTTGTTCATGGAATTTTCGTTCGCCACGTCATATCAAACGGCCCATTGATATCTCAACATCAAGCAACTTTCGGGTAACTGTGTGATTTTGATAACATATTACCTATGTCAAAAATTTCATTCCAGACGAAGACAATTTTCAGTTCAATCAGTTAATAATAAAACCAAAGGTCATTTTTATGTAGCTACGTTAGGTTTTAACTGCCATTTAACAGGGGAGTAAATTGCGATTATCTTCTCTCCGGTAACTGAATTTGTTATTGCTTATTTTTCTGTCTTAGCCCTGCTAAACTGTTTCTGTATAATTTTATGCTATTTTTAAGGAAGAAAACTTATTGTAGTGAAGCTTTGGACATTCCAGCCAAAGTATGTTAGGTTTTGCAAAGAAAAGCCATATTTTTACTCATTTTGTACGTTCCATAATTGTTTCCATTTTTCAAATATGGAATTGTCCTTTTATATAGTTTCCAGTGTATTATATATGGAGTATAATGTATGTCTACATTATAGTGCAATCGTAATGGAAAGGCAACAATATTTGGAAAATTTACGTTTTACAGCAGTTTATGGACACATATGAGCTTTTAATTGCAATTTAATGGTGGGTCATTTATTATCTAGAAAAAGTTTTTTTGGGACAAGGAGTGGTTGCTAGAAGAAGAAAGTAAATAGCCATGGTCCATGGTATTATGCATTTTAATGGTTAACTTCATACTCAAGATGCCAACATTGACATAATGAATATATGAAATGGGAAATTTTGGGTATTTTGCAAGTCAAGCAAGTAGATGGGGTTAAGATAAGACTGTTCATTGTTTCGTATTCTATACGGAAGACTTATGGTGTTTTCGATTCGCAAAAAATATGTTGCCTTGGTGTTACACTACTTGTTTCCTCATTGTATTTTCGCCCAAATGACAGTTTCATTCCAAAGTTATTGTTAATTCATAATATTTTGAGGCATACAGGGTCCAAAATCTATGATAGTCTCCTTCATATTTTGCAATCAATTTCGAGGATGTTGCCCCTTTTTCCCCAATCGAAATCGCCATTAGTTGGTCGGAATCTTACCCTCCACCATCAAATCAGGTTTTTGGATTATGTATATGATCCAATGAAATATTATTTCAAGTATTATCCTGTATCAAACAGGCTTCGAATGTTAATATGCAAAATAACCAGACAGGCTCCATGCGAAGTAATGTTGGATTCAGAAATTCCTTACCCTTATTTGATGGAGGTAGATTAGGATAGGTAAAGTGGCTGCCCGTTATTTCAGGCTTACTTAGATTATTCAGTGCATTGTGATAATGAGTGTGATCTGAGTGCTGCCCTATTCCATGTTTAGCTCAATAACTGAGCCGAGTACGAAAAGCGGGTGATTATGTCAACACCAATTTAAACCTCGGAATTACCTTAAACTCAAAGCTAACCTGGTCAAATCATATATGTTGCACTGTCGGAAAACTACATGGAATGCTTCGGAGTTTATGGACGGTACGTACAAGTACACCACTAGACATAGGAATGATGATTGCTAAGGCTTACTTAATACCAACTCTTTTATATGGATGTGAAATTTTTTGCAATTGCGATTTTTCCGATACCTCAAGATTGAAAACAGCATATACTAATATTGCAAGATATGTCTACAACAAGGGTCGGCGAGATAGGATCTCAGAATCAGCATACAAATTTTTTAATATAACGTTTGAAAATTTACTGAGAGCGAAATGCCTCATACTACTCCACAAAATAATTTACACAAAGCAGCCGTCTAATCTATACAATTATATCCGATTTGCCAGATCGAACAGAGGCCTGAAAATAATTCACCCTTGAATTAAATACCTTGTGTCTGAAAGACAATTTCTAGTACACAGTTATCGCCTTTGGAACTCATAACCATCTCGGATACATACAAACTATTAGCAATGCTAAAATATTTAAAAACGAAATTTTCACATTTCTTTTTTAATATTGTTTTGATATTTGTCTTTAAATTAGTTATTATACCCTGCGCCACACTGTGGAACAGGGTATTATAAGTTAGTGCATATGTTTTTTTATTAGAACATTGTTAAAATACTATGTATTAGAATATTACTTTCTGATACTAATATTGAATTGATTTATCAAAATTAAGCTAGTACTGTAAATTATAAGATATAAAATCTTGTTGTACTAAATAAATAAAAAAATAAGCGGGTTTCAGTCAAACCTCTTGAAGAAGCTTTGATGAGAGCTCAAAAATCGGTTATTAATTGGTAAGAATTTGACCCATGCCAACTTTAACAGGTGGTTAAAGTGCGTTATGTATGCGCCTACTTATTACGTGAAAATGTTCCTACCAAAAATATTGGTCGTAGATCCTACATTCTGTGTCGGTCTGGTCGAAGTTTATAGTGAAAACAAAATTATCGCTGTAAAATAACTTGGCAACAATATGGTTTATTTCGTCGTTTATTATTTGTTATGGGTTATTTGTTTGTGTGAGCCGGAATTAATATGCAAATGTGTGTCTGTGTTTATCTGTTTCCTTCTGCAATTGTGTATTGGGCGAACCCCACATTCACAAACATTCTTTAAAACCAAACATAAAATTGCAGTATGCTGATGCTATTCCCAGTAGTAGACATAAAGGAAGAACATGAGGAATGTCATGACTTTTATAGGGGCCCATTGGCCTGTGCAAAGCTGTGACAAGAGCGGTATGTAGACTTCCTTTTGGTCGTCATATGTAAAGAAAAATTACTTTCCTCTCGGTTGACAGACGCAATACCCTTCTGTCATTAGGTATTTCCATTGAGGGTAAATAAACCAAAGTTTAGGACAAGCTTTGCAATCACGGTTGCCACAGTTGGGTAAAGTAAAGGATATATTTTTTACTGCTTGGTAGGTTGGTAGAATTCTTGATATTTTGGTAGATTTTGCTAAATATCCGCTCCAACAAAGAGGTATTTCACAAATAGAAATAAAATTTCGGCAAAATTTTCTATAAAATTATAATTTTGACAACATTTTCTACAGAAATAAAATGTTGGCAATATTTTTTTCAAAAAAATGTTGACAACATTTTTTGATAGAAATAAAATTTTGATGAAATTTTCTTTAGTAACAAAATTTTTTATAGAAATGAAATTTTGCAACGTAAGGTTTGTTTGGTAGTTTTGTAGTAAAATTTTCTCCAAAATTTGGTAGATTATTTTTAGCTCGTGTGGCAACCGTGTTTGCAATGACTGTATCAACTTTGTCCAAAATTGCGTTTCCGAGATTGTGATTTAAAAAATGGCCAGACCACAATAAGTTATATATGTAAAGTAAAGGGTGATTTGTTAAGAGCTTGATAACTTTTTTTTTTAAAAAAACGCATAAAATTTGCAAAATCTCATCGGTTCTTTATTTGAAACGTTAGATTGGTCCATGACATTTACTTTTTGAAGATAATTTCATTTAAATGTTGACCGCGGCTGCGTCTTAGGTGGTCCATTCGGAAAGTCCAATTTTGGGCAACTTTTTCGAGCATTTCGGCCGGAATAGCCCGAATTTCTTCGGAAATGTTGTCTTCCAAAGCTGGAATAGTTGTTGGCTTATTTCTGTAGACTTTAGACTTGACGTAGCCCCACAAAAAATAGTCTAAAGGCGTCAAATCGCATGATCTTGGTGGCCAACTTACCGGTCCATTTCTTGAGATGAATTGTTCTCCGAAGTTTTCCCTCAAAATGGCCATAGAATCGCGAGCTGTGTGGCATGTAGCGCCATCTTGTTGAAACCACATGTCAACCAAGTTCAGTTCTTCCATTTTTGGCAACAAAAAGTTTGTTAGCATCGAACGATAGCGATCGCCATTCACCGTAACGTTGCGTCCAACAGCATCTTTGAAAAAATACGGTCCAATGATTCCACCAGCGTACAAACCACACCAAACAGTGCATTTTTCGGGATGCATGGGCAGTTCTTGAACGGCTTCTGGTTGCTCTTCACTCCAAATGCGGCAATTTTGCTTATTTACGTAGCCATTCAACCAGAAATGAGCCTCATCGCTGAACAAAATTTGTCGATAAAAAAGCGGATTTTCTGCCAACTTTTCTAGGGCCCATTCACTGAAAATTCGACGTTGTGGCAGATCGTAAGTCTATTCATGATGAAATGTCAAAGCATACTGAGCATCTTTCTCTTTGACACCATGTCTGAAATCCCACGTGATCTGTCAAATACTAATGCATGAAAATCCTAACCTCAAAAGAATCACCCTTTACATAGAAATTTTTAAATTAATGCTAAAATTAACTTATTTTTATTGCAAAACAAATTATTTTCTCTTTTTTATTTTTTCGTATTGTTGGGATAATATGGTCAGGATTTAATTGTTAGCATGCCCATCTTAAGGCCCTATTCAAGTTTTCGGTACATCATATAATGACTCAGGATCATTAAGCATGCATAAGTGTAAAATTTCTGGGGTTTGGTCGTCGCTGGTAACGACAACGACAGTGGCACTACTATCGCTACATAATGGCATTTTATAAAAATTATGGTTATAAATTTCATTGAGGTTCCTTTAGCTTCGTTTCGCACAGTTCCACATGGAATATTTTCGGACACATATTCAAGGAGTGCCACCGGAGTCATCACGTTACTCCAGTGATCATAAATTAAGAGGCAAACAAAAAGTGGAAAGGAAGCCAGAGACTCAAATAAATATTGAAATGGCTAAGTAGTTCACCAGTAAATGGGAATGAAGTACTGCTTCAAGAGGTTCAACGATTTAGAAGGCAATGGATTGGTTTAGCCGATAGTTTTCTCACAGAGCATTGAACAGTGAGGTTACATAGGTTTGATGGCCTAACTAAATATTTGTACTATAATGGAAGGAGGATACATACATCTTTTCTATTGGTAGTAGTGAACTTTTGCCCCAGAGAAAGTCTATAATAATGCATGCCATTGAAAGTTGGACAAATCCATCCATTGAATTTTTTAATGGTTCCATTTATGTCGTTATCTTCGACCCTGTTATCGTTGCCAGCTTAAAACTCGCTATCATTACAACCGACAATGATGATTCTATTGTTGATTTAACACCCACCCAACAGTTGCAGCAAATAGAGAAAGATTCCCACAATTTGCCATTGCTCCATACGGAGCTAATAAATTCAATTTTGCAAATTTATGAAGTATGGCATTGGATGCTTTTGTTTGTCCATTAGTCAAGGATGATACATACATTGTATATTTGACTATCGGCCACCTCCACATGGCTTTCGACTGCACAAAAGAAGCTCAGAGGCACATCGACAGGGGCAGAATCAGCAGGTTTGCTGGGGCCATTAAGTTAAAATCAAATTTACTAATGATTTGTTTTTCCTCTTGCCGACGCCATAATCATGGCCAAAAACTACCACAGTGAAAAAATGGATGGAAAGAGAAACAGCACCGACTGCCGAAACATACAAATATATTCATGCAATTACGAGCGTTTTTATGGGATTTAGGAAATGGACTTCCATATTTTAGGGCTCAATGCAAGCAATCAGCTTTGGTATTGCGGGTGGACACTTTACCATGAAAGTTAATAATAATGCTATTGGTACTAATGCATGGGTTGGGTGGGTGTTTGTGGTATTGATTAGAGATCCCATCTGCAGTATATGCATAGGTCTCGATTCTTAGTCGGGATTAAAATGCATCATCCGTGGAAATATGATAGTCTTTGCAAAAACGATTGCAAATGGGAAAGAGTTAGAAAAACGAAATTTAAACTTTTTTGGTCATTTGAGATATCATGAAATACGCGTTGTTAGCTCCAAAAATTATTAATAATATTGCTTTTCAGATGATTTAGACTTTAAATATCATTTCTTGTCATTCTCTTCTTCTGAAAGATAATACTGGACACTCAAACAGAAAACTCTGGGTGTCATATGCATATATTTAAATCTGACCCGATTTGGACAAAACTTTTTGGACTTCTATGATTTTACAAATAAAATGTTGGTATTTTAGACATTTTTGCCCAAATCGCAAAAACATATATGTATATGGGGGCTTTGTCTATATCAGGGCCGATTTGACAAATTTTGCCACAAATTTCTGAATTGTTAACTGTGCACAACAAGTAAATCGGAGCGAAATTTTGACCTACCGTGGCCATATCAATCTACATCGGTGAATGATATCTAAATCTCAACCGATTTCAACCAAATTTGGCATGTATAGAAAAAATGTTAGTTCTACTCGCTATACAAAGTTTCACGCAAATCAGGTTAAATTTTGACCTGTTTGCTCATATGAGTCTAAATCGGGGGAATGCACAGTGGTGCTGTATGGAGTTAGCGGTCAAAAATACTTCCAGTATAGATATCATTGTGAAACTTCGGCCACAGCTTTATAATTATATTAGAACTATTTAATGATAAAATGGCCCCCTATATTGACAGATCTCCCGATTTTACTTCTTGGGCTTCTAGAAACTGTACTTTCTATCCGATTTGGCTGAAAATTGAAATCTAATGGTATTTTAGGACCAAAATTAGGTGTGCTGAAAATGGTGTGTATCGGCCCATGTTTTGGTATAGCCCCCATATAAACCGATCTCCCAATTTTACTTCTTGGGCTTCTAGAAACCGTATTTTCTATCCGAATTTCCTTAGACATCAAATAGAGAGGTATTTTATGACCACAAATAGAAGTGAAGAAAATTATGGTTATCGGGTCATGTGCTGGTATACCCCCCATATAGAGCGATCTTCCGATTTTAGTTTTTGGGCTTCTAGAAAACGTACTTTCTATCCGTTTTGCCTAAAATTTAAAATCTAGAAGTATTTTAAGATCACAAATAGGTGTAACGGAAATGAGGTGAATCCGCCCATGCGTTGGTATAGCGCACATATAGACCGATCTCCTGATTTTACTTTTACTCCGATTTTCATGAAAATGCAAATCTTGTGGAATTTTATATATAAAGTCATTGTAAAACAAGATTGTTTTGAAAATTCGCCCTATTTTTATCGATATATTTTGAACCACTCAACTTATCACAGATCCAATTATGCACGTTTGTTCGTCATCTCAATACCTTGTATTCAAGTACAAATACCGATATAATCGGACATTTCTAGCTCGAGTTATAATTTGTTTAGTGCAAAAAGTCAGAAAAACTAAAAATAACGGGATATCTCAAAAACGGTTCCATAAAAAAATTTTAACCTTCATTTTCGAATTCATTTTCAGTGTAAAGTACTGTTAACAAACACCACACAAAAATTCATATTTGGATATAAAAAAACAAGACCACTTCTGTACTAGGGATATAACACAAAGGGGGGCAAAAGAAAGCAGCTGATTTTTTATCAATTTAGAATCTTGAAATATTAACTAATAAACCAACTAAAAACCCATTGGAGACTTCAGGGCGGAACACAACTAAAACTCTAGTTTAAATTTACATATATGGACGAACGAACACGTAACAATGAGACAACAAATTGAAAACAAGTTTTACACATTGTTATTATTTTAAAATATAAACTCAAAAAAAGTGAACTCTCTATTTCACTAAAGCCAATTTAACTTTATTTTAGTTCATGGAGTTATTATGTTTGGAGAAAGTTTCCTCTACTCTAATAATTTTTTGTGTACGTTAGTTAAATTAACTAAAACCGAAGAAAAAAATATACACAAATGAAGGATAAAGATTAACTAAATTCGCACCTTCCACAAAATAGTTCAATATTTCTTTAAATTTGTAAATTTTACTACAAATGCGTTCATCGTATGTCACTAAAGACATTCTTGCAATTTTGAACTCCAATTTTTTCCTTCAAACTACAAAATTTTCTATAACAAATGAAAAAACTTAATTATGTCTAATAAATTGTCTTGAATTTGTCGAAAAATATTTACTTATTTTTATGACATCGGCGTGATGCCAGCGATTGTTATACTGTTTAGTTAAAATTTTCTAAAAATATTCAAAATTTTCTAAAATTAACCGAATATTTTCTTCCTGGTGGGTTCACTGTTTTTTCAGTGTAGTTAACACCATTCTATTCAATATTTTCTTTGTTTTTTTCTTCTTTTGTTTTATTTATTTTAAGTTACACTTAATTTTATACTTTTTAACACTGCAAAGTTCAGTTAAAAACTGTTATAATGTCTTTATCGCTATACGAAATTCAAGACAGGGACAATTTCAGTTCAGTTCATGAGTAACATGAACATAATTTAAGTAAGATATGAACTATTTTATCCGAATTTAGTAAAATTGCTTATACATATGAATAAAACGGATCATATTTAGTTCATGTAATTAAAGTAATCAAACACTAATTCGATTATGAATTTATTTATGATTACAATTTTTTATTTTTTTTTTTTAAAGAAATTTGTCATTAATGTTCTGTAAGTTTTGTGTTCTATAATATATTTTGCATAATTCTTCCTATTAGGTTCTTGCAAAATATTTACGTGTGTACTAAAAAATTGTGATATATCCCCGATGAGTTTCATTCATTGTAATTGTTGCTATGTTCTTGGGAAATATGTGTGCATCCCGCATACATTTGAGATTCAATATTGTTCTAATCATATGATTCATGGGGTTTCACACCCATTACTTTCCTAATCATTTACGCCTAGCTTCCGCCCAATCCTGGAGAGACGATGTACTTGGAAGGTAAACGGATCAATCAATGTGTCAAATCGACATCAAAAGACATTTTGGTGGTAACCTGACACACTGAGAATGCAATATGCTAACAAGTTTCAAAAAACATAACAAAAAACACGCATCTTAGGAACATGTTCACATGGGATATGTGCGTCTGATGGCATTGCTTAAATAGGGAGATGACACACTGTGTGATTTTTCCTATGTTGAACTAGGCAATGTCTTGTAGGCTCTTGAAAGCTAAATAACCGGTTAAGATTAAAGATTTGTGTCAAACCTTGTCAGGCGATGGAGTTCTTGGAAAACGTAGAATTTATACAAAATTAAACATACTTCCTTCCACGTTTCTGTTATGTCTGGATATAAGATACTACGTAGGATACAGATGCTAAAGGTGGATCATTTATCATTTATCGTATATAAACTATTGATTGAAATAAGAGTTCCTGGCTTGCTATAAATTACTCTTAGAACCACATGTAAATGTCTTCGTCCTTAGCATTCCTGCTCCGCTTTTGGGTTGTGCTGATGGGAAAATAACTTCAACAAATTGGTGCCAATGAAATGTAACACATTTCGGGTTGTTGCAGGCGAAATGACTGTCTTTCGGGTGTTGTGTGGGGTTGTGTCGTTGACTTTTTGCTCTGGGCTGATATTGGCGTTGTTCTTAACCGCAAGCCAAGTTAAATTGTTGACATCAAAGTCAACAGTGACATTTTTCATTCGAATTCAATCAAATCCATCGAAACACACGACTAGGAGACTGGAATATTTTTTTAATGGGTAGGTGTTGCCATTGCTCTGCTGTATTACCTCCAAGTCTTAAGGCTATCAAGGGAAATTTATAGCCAACAGATTTTGGGATATGTTCAGGCGGCGGAGTATGGCTTTGACAGCTTGTAATGAAATTTTATCTTTGAAAATCGCTGGCTGCTATTGTTAACAAGTCTGGAGGTTACTGGGAGCAGTAAAAGTGTAAAATATTTCCATATCCTTGCTCTTGACTGAAGTTTGTCCTTGCGACCGTGTCTGCTAGCTACAGTGTTAACGTCATCCGCTATTGCGTATGGCTCCTAGTCGATTGGAGTAGATTTACTCGCACTTTTCTTCGACTTCCTTTCAATGGAAATAATGCTGCCAAAACGGCGACCGGGCCATGGCGGCTGAAATGAACCAAAATAGAGGGTATCTGCTGATTGGCATTTGATTAAACAAAAACTGTACGGAGAAGAGCAAGAAAACTTTTGGCATTGTCGCATTCTTCACCTTATTTCATTGTTTCATTTACGTTTTATTTATTTTTGGTGTTACTGTATTGCGTGTGAATTTGATGGTGACTCCTGTCAATCAATTCTTTGTTTGTTCATAAAATTTCCATCATACATCTTAAGTTTTGTTTTTGTTGTGTTTCATTCTCCGTTTCCGCCGCTAGTATGGAAGCTGTAAGACCTGAGGAGTCCAAAATTTAAGTAGCCCATATAAGGCTTGTTTTCTTTTAATACTGCATAATCGTGACGGACTAAACGAAAACACACAAAACAAAAAGACCAGGCCAAGTACAAAATTTTATAGAACTAAAAAAAAAAGAATTCATATCCAAGAGCAAAACAGCTCTAGTCTATAATTTAAAAACACTGAAAGACCAATAAATGAAGAACTTAAAAATTGTAGCAGAAATATATTAAAAATTAAAATGTTAGCATATAACTGTTAAAGAAAACAGGCCTATTGTTATTAATTAAGTTTTTCATTATTTTTTTAGCGGTTATCGAATGTGTTTTTAGGTCGAACTCTATAACCTTCTAGTCACGATTATTGTTTATTGTAAAAAAACTTCTACGAAATTAGCAATACCGATAAGTAGTTTTATTTTTTTGGACCATTTTATAAATTAAACATTGAAAACAACATCACATGCTTAATGTGATTAGTTTTAACAGTCGGCATGAGAGATTAGTATTTGGTTTCTTATTTCATAAATATGCTTTGCATTTCAGTTTATTCAATTGAAGGACGATTTCTTTAACTCAAAAATGTTTTTCTTTACATTAAGAAAAATGTCCCTTAGTTCAATGACATACGACTAACTGTGGGACGCAAACCTCCAAAATTTGTGTCCTAAGTTTCATAAAAAAATTTGAAGCAAAGATTATAAACTTTCTTTTAAGATGTCATTATTTTAAACAAATTTGTATTTAGTATTGTGTAAATTGCGCATCCTAAAATTCAGGGGGGCGTAATCTTTAATGCCACGTAAATATTTTTTATTGTAAGAAAACAGGCCTATTATTCCTATACTCATTTAAATGAAATGCCTTTAAATTTCTTTCCAAATGATTAATGATATTGCGGCAACACCAGTGATTGAAGATAGACAATTATTGGTAATTCGTAAAAGTTATTATTTTTTTCCACGTTCGAAGTGTAGGTTAGGTTAGGTTATGTGGCAGCCCGAGGCTCACTTTGACTATTCAGTCCATTGTGATACCACAGTGGTGAACTTCTCTCTTATCACTGAGTGCTGCCCGATTCCATGTTAACCTCAATGACAAGGGACCTCCTTTTTATAGCCGAGTCCGAACGGCGTTCCACATTCCAGTGAAACCACTTAGAGAAGCTTTGAAACCCTCAGAAATGTCACCAGCATTACTGAGGCGGGATAATCCACCGCTGAAAAACTTTTTGGTGTTCGGTCGTAGCAGGAATCGAACCCACGACCTTGTGTATGCAAGGCGGGCATGCTAACCATTGCACCACGGTGGCTCCCGAAGTGTAGAAACTGCACTTGGCTTTGTCGAATGCAAAAGGAAGTTCTATAGAATACGATAAAAATACAGTAAAAATATTATGATCTTGGGAAAAACGAGTTTTCCAAGCAATTTTCCTGCAGTGATCTTGTGATCTCGAAGAAAAAACCTATATCGGAGTAAATACAATTACTGTAGTCGTAAATACAACTTACATTGAAAGCGTTCTGGTATCTTTATATTAAAACAATTTTGTTCAACTGAGGTCAATTTGATTTTAATAAATCCAATAGAATTTTTTAATATTATTGAAATCATCTTTAAATTAGATTACGTCCTAATATTGTCCTTAGTGTAATCCATCGCTTCTTTGACTTTTCTTTCAGTGCCACACTGAAAAAAAACATGCCCGGTTCCAAAGATTTTGTCTTTACTTTAACAATTTTGGTATTGATTCCGAGCCAAAGAAGCGATGGATTACAAGTAAGGATAAGACACAATTCTCTTTTAAATTTGGATTTTGTGTACAAAGAAAAAAATTTCCCTAGTTAAACTAACGCTAAATTTAACTTATTTTTATTGGAAAAAAATTATTTGCACAGAAAAAAAAGTGTCTTGTAAATTTAAGGACCATTTTAACTTCCACATAGTTCAACAAATTTACTCTAATATAGTTAATTTTTCGTATCCACAACGAAAATTAACTTAGCTAAAGGAAAACTTATAAAAATTCAGTAAATGTTTTTTTAGTTCACTAACTACGAAATGGGAAGGATTTTTCCTTAAATAAATTTCCAACACAGTAGTTAATGCATCGTTGATTCTATTATAAATATACATGGGCAATATAAAAATCTTACTACGAAATGTGGACAATTTACTAAGAAAAAATTTTGTATGGAAAAAAATTTTTGTAGTAAAAATTAACTTAACGACATTACCGATTCGTACGATGGCTACCTACAGATTATTTTCCTTTTTACTATATGTTGGAGTGTTTTTACTCACATTGAAAATTTTAGATAAAGTAGAATAAAAAGTAGTTAATATAATCCTTGACGGGTGTATATAATTTTATATAGATTCCTCATAGATTTGGTATATAATTAACCTTAACTTATAGATAGAATTCCAACTAATCAATAAACGTGCTACTGGAAAATGTGAGTGCATCATGTGAGGGAGTTTTTAGAGACATTTTGTGTATATCTCGTATGATTGTTTGTGTTTGTTATTGCGTCATTTATGCTGTTGTTTGTTGTTTTGATTCTAGAGACAATGGAATGTTCCTTGTGTGTTGTTGGTATCTTTTGTGGTGAGAGTTGTTTTCTTGCAATAACGAGATCAGAAAGGGATCGTGTGTGTGTGTGGAGCTGTTTTTCTTTACGGCAGCTATGTATCCTTTATGACTATTTGTGTCTTTGAGTTTTATTGTTGCATTCAGTTATGTTGATGCATTTATGAAGTGCACACGTGGATTTAATTTTGCAGAATTGTACGTGCGGTATTGGTGTTTATTAATGAAGATACATTTATTCGAAACATTTTAGAAACTGAGAGGTGAATGTGATGTTACAGAAATCAAAAACGCTTTTCATTGATTAAAAAAAACTAATAATAGATTAAGGAACTGTATATTTCTGTTAATAGTTTAAAATTAGTGCGGATTTTTAATTGATTTACATAAAAAATATACAACATGAGTGGTAATAGCATGATCTATATTTATTCCACATCTGGATCACAGGTTGGAGTCTATTTTTTGGAATCTATTTTTTTATGTTACAGCAATTCCTACAGGTGAGTACTAAGTTCGAGTTTAGCCGCTAAAATTAAAAATAAATCACTAAGAAAATTATAAAATTGTACGTCTTCGATACAAATTTAAATATAACTTGATGGAGAATAGCCCGAACCAAGTTTTTTATAAAGATTATTTTTTTTAATGGATTATTAAAGAAAACTTGTCATGAAAATTGCGATTTTAGCCTCTAAACTCGAACTTAATGTCCAACTTAAATACTAAATGCTATACTGACAAGTGGAAATTATGTCTAATTTTATAATATTTTTTATTTCAAATATATTCTGAGAATAATTTCAAAAACGTCCCATTAGTCCATGGATATGATTCCAATACCTACAGGATGGATTTTTCAATGTGGTAAGTATTTCTATAAACGGTATTTTGTCCGTTTTTAATAAAACCAAAATTTCAATTTATTAAAAATAATTTTTTTCAATTGCAGTTAGACAGGTCTTGTAATGGTAATTTTTTGAATATTCTTACTGTTTAATGCTAATTAAGCTGATATCCTTATTGGCTCTAAGAAATACTCTTGAAAACCGTAAGTTAAAAATCAATATGAACGATAGAATTAATTAATTAATAATATTTTTCTTATATTTTGTATAACTTTGCAATTTCAGATGTTTAAAAGACAAATCCGCCCAACAAAAGTTAGCCAAAATCGATTAAATTGGACAATTCAATTGAATATAGCAACTTATGCCACATATATCTTTCATATGGATAGAAAACATGGAAATTTAAATTAATTACTTTAGTCCTATTAACATAGAATATTACTCTTTTGAAGAAGCAATTAGTAACTACCGACAAGTAACTGCATCCAACGTACGAATAAAAATATTTCCTTTGTTGTATATCATAAGCCATAGTTTTGAGTAATATTATAAAATTTTTTTGAAATAAAATACTGGTGGTTATAGAAAATTGACTTGCTTTGTACGAAAAATTTCTTAGTTGTATAGAGGCTTGTTGTACCTTTGATTCCTCAATTTCTCTACTTTTTTGAAAATTATACTGACAAACAGTTTATTTCAAACCAATTTCTTAATACAGGTTTCCCAAAAAATTGTTCATTTTTCTGGATAGCAGGAATATTTTGAATGAGTTTAAGTATATTATTCCCACAGCATAGTAATAATGAACTAAAATACGATGCAATACATGAACTAATTTATAAGAAAATCATGAACTTATCTAGATGAAAAAAATCTTTGGCGCCAAATCATGGTCATTCTTACTATGGGTTAGTTCATTTTTCATAAAAAATAGTAAACTTTTTTTTCGGTGTGCTAGTAGTTAAATTTTATTATTTTTTCGAAATTTTCTACAGCTTAATGAAATCTTACTTTTTTTAAGTATCAAAAATTTTATGAACTAAACGTGGATATAAAGTTCAATGACCATACACATAAGTTCAATATGAACTAAAGCAAACGAAGATTTTCATAGGATTCCCAAAAATAGTAAGAATGAACTAATGTATGGTTAAAATGGTCATGATTTGGCGCCAATGATTTTCTTCTTTACTTTTAGTTCATTTTTTCTTCTATGAGAGGATGTAATTTCGTGAACTGCAGTTAAAAAGTACACCAGGGCATTAAATTTTCCTGGTTTTCACAACGCTTTGTGGAAATCTCAAAATGTGGAGTAAAATTTAGTTCAATTTCCGTGAGAGGTAGTTCATTCTTCCTATAAAACAGTTCACTTTTTTTCGGTGTACTTGCTTCTAGGAAGCAAATTTTAATTTTTCGTTTTTTCAGCTTTTTTTCTTCATATGCCATCAAAGTCCCTTAAAAACGAGTTAACGACAACATTATTTTCCACATTCAGACTCGACTTTCGGTAGAATTTATGCTATGTTTCTAGTAAAAAAACGTCTTAAAGTGTTGAAAAACATGTCCTATTTTTGAATGATTTTTTGCTTTGTAGTCAAGATGCAAAATGACAACAAATTTAAAGACAATTTCATTAATTTTAAAGAATTTTTCTGAATTATTAAAGTCAAGTTGGCCTTACCCCAAAAAATGTTTCTTTCATGTTATGATACCCATTTTTAAGTGAAATCACTTAATTATAACGACAAGGAAAAAAACTTTATATTAGAGAAATCATCTATGCTAAGCAAAATTTGCATTCGTATTTTAAGGGCATGAAATCTTTGGCCTCACGACAATATTTTTTTCAGTGCACCGATCGTTATATGATCTGATACCTCTCAAACGATATATGAGGGCTTTCACATTATGTCTGACTTCATGTAAATTCATTTACTAACAAAGAAATAAATGAATAAGGACCTCCTGCAATAACTTTTGATCAAAAACATGTGTTGACAGCCGGTTGTCCTGGTATTAGTCAGAATATTTTTCTACCTCCATTATATGTGTGGCAAAAGTTGCTGTTTATTAGTGTTCCATTCATATGTTTTGCGCTATTCGAAGCAAATTAATTAATTTTCCATGCGTTTCTTGGCCTGGCTCCAAAGAAAACGGGCAAAGATGAAATTTGTTTTCAACATAATCAAAAATTAATATTAACAGAGCTCTGGGTTGACGTTGTGTGAGTTGCTCAATGGAGACGGAGTTTTGAGTGGCTTTTTCATGTGTCCTGTGTTCGGTGAATGGGCTTTCGATAGAAGAATGAGATTCGGGGGGGTGGGGTTGGTATATAAAAAAGTAATTGTAAATAAATAATAAAGCAGTAATATACCGTTAAATAATCCGAAAAACCAACACCATTAATAAAATGCCACAAACACTCCTACAATCAAGGCTAACGCAAAGCAAAGCCACGCAATGCCACTTACTTAGGCACATACCGTAAAGGACGTAGCATCGTCCTTCTTTTATTTTGCTTTTACGAGACATCGAATCACAAGACTCACAAGCACAAGCCAATTCAATCCAATCAACTTAACAACTTTCGACGAACGCAATGGAAAAACAACCGCGACCGTTACCACCATCGATTCTTGAGGGGCCAGCTAGACAAAAGCTCCATTCATTTATTAGACCAACTTTTTGTGGACCATGCCGCCAAAGTCACTGGAAAATGTTTGGGGGATGGGAAGTCATAACATAGCCAACAATAAAATATTGGCAAATAAAACGATTTTGACACTGAATTTAAACAATTCCACTTCTTTAGGACCTTGGGTAAGCTGATGTACATGAAAGAAAGTGAAAGGACTTCTAATATGGATGAGGGAATGACCACTCAGCCAACGAGCGGTATGAAGTGATAATTTTTCCCCATTGGTATGGGATTTTCCTAGAAATAGCTTTGAATGAAAGATGTGGAGTCTTGATGTTGTTGATAATGGTCATGCTAGGAATACCTAAAACAAACTGACCGATATCCGGAAAGAGAGTACAATCGTATTTTACGCAACATATATCGGTATGTGGAAGGAATGTGATTCGAGAAATAAGTGTCAAGAGCATAAAGTTTCATTTTCACGGAGACATGTAACATGTTTGGCCAGAAAACAACACAAAAAAAATTTCACCAAAAATATTTCTAACTAAAATTTTAATTGAATTTTGAAAAAAATATCCAATTAAAAATTTAATGGATCCAACAATTTTTTTTTAATTAAAACAAAAATCAATCACAAGAATTAATATCAATTAATTTTTTAATTGGATGAAAAAAATTGTGATTGATTCTATAAATTTTGTGAGTGAAGACATTCCAATTAAAAATTAATTGGATCGATAAGTTTGGTGATTGAATCCAAAAAATATCTTTTCGTGTGAATATCGTTTATACAAAAATGTTTTCAAACCACTCAAAAAGAAATAAAACTGGAAGGGCTGTGTATATATGATTA
Source organism: Haematobia irritans (assembly GCF_050003625.1). Classification (NCBI taxonomy): domain Eukaryota; kingdom Metazoa; phylum Arthropoda; class Insecta; order Diptera; family Muscidae; genus Haematobia; species Haematobia irritans. The sequence continues at coordinate 866,663 of NC_134400.1, forward strand.
ATATATTAATAGGATCGGATATGATCCGTCTCCAACACCAGATTATAGTTTGAGGCAATTTCATATAAATGGAGCGAGGGATATATTACCCATATTAGTCATATGTCTCTTTGATTCCCGAATAACATAAGACATTCTTTCAATTTTGAACTCCATTTTTTTCCTTCTAAGTACAAAATTTTCTTTAACAAGTGGTAAATATTAATTATGTCTAATAAAGTTTCTTCAATTTGTCGAAAAATATTTACTTGTTTTTGTGATATCGGCGTGATGTCAGCGTTTGTAATACTATTCAGTTAAAATTTTCTAGAAATAATTCAAACTTCCTAAAAATAACCAAAGTTGTTCTTCTTGGTGGGTTCACTGTTTTCTCAGTGCAGAACATTGGCTTGTTATTACCAGTGTACCAGAGACTATATCCTCTTGATCCACATTTGTGCCTCCCTGAAAAATAGAGCCTTCTTAACGCTTTAACTATTCAGTTTGAACAAATTTCACTTCAACACAAAAACGGGACATAATTTTAAAGGGCGGTTATGGACTTAGCTTCCGGAGTTCCGTAAATGGAACCAACATAAAATGTGTTCGTCATGACGGTCATTTATTGGAGAGAGAAAGGAAGACGCCAAACAAAAACAGAAAACAAAGGCCAGGAATTGCCGAATTCAAATAAAGAAAACGAGTGCGAAGCGAGTTAGATGAGAATGCCATGTAACCGTGGCTTATAGTGTGTTTGTGCTTTCAGTTCTTTATGTGAATTTCCAAATCGTCTGTCAAATGGTTGGATAGCGAATGTTTATTTTATTATGAAACCACCATCTGCGTTTTCAACCATTGTACTGTACGAGAGTTAGTCAAAATGGAATATGCTTTGATTTAACGCTGAATGAAAGCTTCCCAATACCTTTTATGTCAATTGAGAGCATCCCCTCTCCTTATGACTCTTTGTTTCAATTTAATGTTTCATTTTTATTTTTATGTTTATTTATTTTTTTGAGTTGAGTTTATTCTGGCCAAAAACACAATCAAATTATGTGAACATTTATTCTGCTATAGTGAATGCTTTTGGCTTTTTGTGGTTATTGGTGCGGCTTATTTGGGGGCTTTTTAGAGTTCGCTTCGTTAATTTCATTGTTGTGCCATGAAGACGACTTTGAAGAAATGTCATAACATGTTTTATTATTTTTTATCATAAAATAATATTGCGTACCCCCTCTACTCTACTCTATCTATTGCTGGTTATAATGACTTTTGTTGTTTTGTCACTCTTAACACTGGCACTGGGCAGGGATTTCAATGAGTTTCCCAATGAAAGACGAAGATATAAAACTACCACTTGGATGATTCATAGAAATCACTTGATAACCCGGGTCATAATCAAATAAAGAAGTGCCAGATTTTATGATTTTCTTTGTAATTTCGTTTGATTTGTACTTGATACACATCTTCCTACATCACAATAATGGACATCACAAATATTTGCGAGCTCTAAAGGAATCCCTTTTGATTCTTATACGTATCTGTGGGATGAGCTAAATGTTAATGAGTTACCTTCAAATTATTCTTAAGTCCTTGGGGAGTTACAAAATCGTAGAAATGTTAAGGATGCTCAGAGTTCTTTCTTATTTGTTTTTGTGTATCTTTTACTCATTTTCGAATGGATGTTCAGTTATCGTGGACATAGCTAAAAGTCTAATTATGTAAATAAAAATTTCAAAGTAAAATATATTTCTTATATTTGAAGCTTTTTATCCTTAAGTCAGAAATAGTTAATTTAAAGATTATTTCTTTAAATCAGAAAAGACTTTCTTTATATTGAACAAAATTAACTCCACTTGAATCTAAGAAACCCTTTTTGTGACTATAAACACCCTATTAATTAAAATGTCTTTACTTTAAAGACAGTTTCCCTTAGTATTGTGTGATTGAAGCAATTTCAATTAAACCAAGTAAGGGAAGTCTAAAGTCCGGCGGGGCCGTCTATATTAACCTTTTACCACTTTATAGACCATCTAAAGTCCTTCAAGTTTTTTGGGAGCTATATTTAAATCATTCTTTTCCTCTGTTGGTTAAGCTACTCTTGTAGTTTAGTCAACGCAATGGTTTTTAAGCTGATATCAAAACAACAAATATGATTGAAGAACAAACCAACAATAACAAAACAAAACGAAAGATTTATATTTCCTTAAATTAAAATCGTGGACAATATTTGGATGGGAACATAGAACATTTTTGCAGGAAAAATATGATTTTCTCGGCATTTTATGCTTGCCGAAATTAGATTCACAGGGTTGCGACAAACATTTTACATGTTCCCATGACATTTTGCTCTTGAGGTATATTCCAGGTGTTCATATTCCTTCTCTGGATGTAGCTTACCTAGTTTCTAGTATTAGGTAAAATAATTAAATGGAATGAATTTATCAGTCTTGATTATGGAATCAGAACATCTCTAGCAGTTCTTTTTTTGTGTTTTTTAAACATTCCGCCATATACGAATGGCCGCTGAGCAATTCCTTAAAAAATTTACTGCAATCATTTCACTTCTATTGAGATTTGAATAATTTTTTTTTTGCCAAGGGAATTTTTAAATTCTCTTTCGGGAGCTTTAAGCGTTAATGGCTCTTAAGGTTCTCGCTGAACTTTGTAATGAAATATGCAAGGAGAAAAATTGTTATGACAAGGCTCTGACATTCATTTTGAAAAGCTGACGAGAAAAAAATACATCATTATTATCCATATCTGAGGACAAAGTTCAGTTCTCCTGGCAAAAAAAAAAAAAACCAAAACAGATGATAAAATTGTAAAACTTTGCATATGAATACAATCATAAAGTAAGCAATGTATGAGTGTATATTTATTGGGATGTATGTGTATGTATTTTATAATGGGGTGTACTTGAAAGTTGAAATCAATACTCGCAGACATTTGTATACCCTACACCATTATAACTTTGAAAGGGAACATAAGAAAATATTGTTACATTTTTATATTGAGGCGTGTTTAATAACCCGATAATTAAAACGCAGTTCTTTTCAAATAACGAGAATCTACAATTTATTTGTTTAACTGATAGGTTTCACTTATTTGCTCTACGATGTGTACAGTACACAAACTTTAACTTACCACTGACTTGACAGCTCTCTCCGCTAGGGGTTTATATACCGAGATATGACGATTTCTAATGTTCTCGCTAATTGGCCTACAACCTTCTAGATTAATCTACTATTATCTGTTACGCACATATTTTTCGGCTTATGTTCATTGTCTTGGCTATCTAGAACTTTCTATCGGGCGATATTGTACAGGTGATATGGCACACATACTTTTAGGCTTATGCTAATAATCTAGTGCATTCTATTATCTGGTAGATGTCGTGCAGGCATAACATAAGTGATTATGGTCATATTACTACAATTATAAGTAAAACAAAAGGCGTTACTTATACAATAAACGATTGGAAAACTAAGAACACAAAAGATGTTTAGGAAAATACTAGAAAATAAAGAAATGACTCTAACAGTGTTGCCAATTTGGTGCTTTTAGCACCAAATTTAGTGCTTTTTGATTTCTAAAAAGCACCAAATTGCCTTTTTGGTGCCTTTTCAAAAAAAGCACCAACTTGGTGCTTTCTGGCATTTTCATTTAGTGCTTTTGGTGCTTTTTTATTTTGAACAGTATTAAGTTTAATTGATACAAAAATTTTGATTAGACTTTCAAGAGCCGAAGAAAATCAAATTTATTGCCAAATATAGAATTTGATTGTAATGAAGTTGGTATTGATTATTTTTAATTAATATTGTTACTTAGGGTATTCTGTAGGAAAGTCGAGCGATGAGTGTCGAATTTGTGAATTTGGTAAAGATGTCATTAAAAACGTTTGTATTAAATTCACAAAAGCACGCACAACTGAAATAAGCAATAGACTCCTTCCATATATTAATATTTTGAAAGTTGAAAAACATCACTGATCAAAATGTAATTGTGAAAAATGACTATTTTAGTAATTGTGAAAAATGACTATTTTAGCTGCTAAACTCGATCTTAATACCCACCTTAACTTCTTAAAATTAAATTTACAAAAGTTCTATAATACATCTTCGGAAGTTTTTTTTTTTTTTTTTTTTAGTAGAGCATTTAATTTTCGATTTTGTGGCGGAAGGTGGTATGTTAGAATTTAAAATATATTTTTGGTGCTTTTTGGCCTTGGGGAGTTGGCAACACTGGACTCTAACAAGTTATGAAGTAATTTTATCGTTACAATTTGAAATTTAAATTAACGGAAACTAATTTAAATAAACTTAAATCTAGAAATATCACATTCGTAACAATATGTTTAAAAAACCCCATTTTCCAAGTAGATTTTTTCATATTCTCGGAAATAGAATAATATCAGCCATGTGTTATATGGCTTCAAATTTCTCTATAGCTTATATTTGTACACAGAAAAAAGTCTGTTGTAAAACTGATGCTAAAATTAACTAATATTTATTGCAAAATTTTGTTTTAGTTTATTTTTAAAATTTTGTAAGAAATTTTCCCCAGCCCAACGATTTTTTCTTTATTCCAAGTATGTCTCAACAATTTTATGAATTAAATGGCAGAAAAATTTAGTTCAATTCTAACTAAAACAGAAGAAGTTTTTTGTACACTTCTCAAAAATAGTAAACATGAACTTCACCGTGGTTAAAATGGGAATGATCTGGCGCCTAAGATTTTTTCTTTACTTTTAGTTAATTTTTTCTTTTCGAGAAATATGCATTTCGTAAATGGTAATTAAAAAACCAAAAAGTAAATCCAAAATTTGGAATACAATTTAGTTCAATTTTCGCACGAGATAGTTAATTTTTGGTAATTCAAAAACCTTTTACCTTTTTTCTGTGTATCCTTCCTTCTTCACACTGAGAAAAAACTATGTGGCTATTTTTAAAGTTTTTAATAAACTATTACAAAAGCCGACGTGATAAACATAAATTAAAATTAACGCACCTTAAGAAATTCTTTACTCTTTTGTGCTAAATTAGAATTTAGTACATAGTATGAAGGTATAAAATTATGAGGTTAACCGCAGCTCTAAAATACACCCCCCCCAAATAAAAATAGTAAAAAATCGCTTTTTAAAAATTTTTGCAAACTAAAAAAAAGCCGAATGGTCAGATATGCTACTTTGGTTTTGCGTGATTGCTACTCGAAAACAAATCTAAATTCATTTGCTCCTTCATTATGTAAAATCGAAGTTCTTTCTAAAAATTTTAAGCGCAACCGATTTCCGATTTCAAACGCGATTTCAAGCATAAATAAGTGAAAACTCGTGTTTTCAACTAAGTCTTGAAATTTTCTTCTATTATGCAATTATTTTTAGCTTTATAGTTATGTTAAACACAAAAACATGGAGTTTAAATACGATTTCTGTAATATTGAAGAACATTTTCTGATTTATTAAAGCCAAGCTAACCTACGCTGAATAAAATGTTCCCTTATATAAAGACATCCACTTCACCACGGGTCGCCTATCTCTACACTGAAAAATATTTATTAAAGACTTCGCAACCTACATTTTAGGATGAGCAATTGGAAAAAAAATAATAAGGACAAAATTCTTTAAAACAATGAAATTTTGATTAAAATAAAATTTTAGAAATTTGCGTCCCTCCATTAAAGCCATATGTTTTTGAACTAAGGCAAATTTCCCTTAAAGTAAACACATTTTTGATTTAAAGAAATCGTACTTAACTGAGATATTGAATCTTTAGATTTACGACGCTTTAAATTTAAACTGGCATTTGTTTCTACGTGAATTGCTTTGTAATATATCGCAAAAGGAGAATAAAAATTCCATAAAAGAAATCTGTATCTTAATTTTAATGACCCTAGATTTAAAGCCACATAGGTCGCTAAAAATGTCTTTATTTTAAAGAAGCTGCATCTTTGGTTCGGAATCAATACCAAAATCCTGAAGGTAAGGTCCAAATCTTTGGATCCAAGTAACCTTTTTTGGAGTGTAAGGTCAAAACGGCTTCAATGAAAAGCTTATCGACTTGAGGACCAGGTAAAAAATCGCTGTATCAGAGAAATGCATTTTCCAACCAATCTAAAAATAGGACAAGAAGTAATTGTTTGCACGACAATACTTTTTTCCAATTTATTATCAGCTTATCCTAGTGCTAAAAATGCAAAAGTAACATTTAAATTATATTCATTCTATTATACGGTATGAAATTGTATCCATGTACATGCAACACAGCCCACACCATCTACAATATGTGTGCGATTGTTCTTTTGGGCTCGTGTATGTGTGTGCATGTGTTATTGTTGTCTGTCATAACATCACGGAAGGATAATAAATGAGGCTCAATTTTTTCGTTACTTTCTCTCTTGGTGTCATCTTATCATGTTATATTGCACAGACACACATACACAAACACACACAACCAAACGCATATGAACTCTAGGAACAAAAGCATGAGCCTGTTACTGTGACAGAACATATGCATATGTGTGTAAATGTGATTGTAAGGTTTTCAAAAAAAAAACACAAAAACACAAAAAGAACAAGAGTCATAACAAAGCAGCAAACGTCGAAGATGCTGGATGTAAAAGAAAAATAATAATAATAAGAAGAATACTATATCATTGGCCCTATAATGGTGTTGCCATTAAAACTTCAACAAAAACTTCAGTTTGTGAAAATTTGCTGACGCATTAAAACAGCCTCAGAGTTAGCTTCATTTTCTGTAAGACGACATTGCCATTGCTCAACTGGCTTTGCTGCCTTTTCCCATTCCGCAGCTCAATCTAGTTGAGCGGAGACACGTTGAGACTACCACAGACACATCCCCATTTCGGTCTTAGCCAAAGGATATGTTCGAGTTTACGACATTTACGTGTTATGCATTTGAAAAAAAAAAAGCACCAGCCACAGACGCAGCAGCATCAAGTTTTTCTGTATTATGCCTTATTGTATTGGTAGGGAGCGTGGTAACTCCTCTTCCCAAAACCCTCTCTTCACAACCAATTTTCATGCTCGAGAAAGACAGAAAAAACCAAAGCCGCATCCATGATAGAGGCCAAAGAAAGTGTTCACTTTGATTTTATTTGAACATTACAATAATTTGGAAGGAAACGTGTTTTCAAGCCTAACTGTTGCACTTAAAACGCCTCGTGTAAGGGACAAAGTAAGAAACACTAAAATCAATATGATTGCTACAAGTCTTTTGTGCTGGAGACAGGGAAGAGGATATCGTAACAACCTTGGCTATGTCAGATATAAATTGATTTTATGTTGAAATAAGAACTCATCAAAATATGAATATGGGGAGCCTTTTTATGACTGCGAAAGGCTACCACTTTATTATGGCTTCGGATCGAATATAAAGCTTTAGCAAAGAAGTTGACAGTCATACATATCTGAGGACTAAAGGTATGTTAGAGCATTAGCAAAGTATTTGGCCTGGTATATTTAATGTTGCATTTTTATGAGTTTTTTTCCTATGGATATACTCGAAGTTATTTATTGCTTATAAAGATTTTTAATGCATTGCAAACATTTGAAGAATACAATTTCGTTTGAAACCCATCCAATAATTACAGTTACTTCCAGCTCAAAGAGTATAATGGAGTAGCTCGGTTGATTCAAAAGAAATATTTTTAATAGGACAAAATATTCATTAGATTCTTCGAATGGCCAAGAAACAATTAATTTCAACTCGTAAAACAATATAAGTTTGCAAATTTTGATTTAAAAACATCTGAACCAGACTATTGTGCAAGACTTGTCTATGGGATCTGTTTAAATTGTTTCAATTTACCCCTTCCATGACAAACCCATGTTAAAGCGACCGATCCCTTCCAGAGCTGGGAAAGGTCCATATACTTCAGGTATTTGCAACGATCCTGGGGTTGATCTATTTCCAGTAGAGAAATTACACCTTAAACATAAACAGATTCGTAGATAATAAAGTGCTTTCTTTTCTTCCCGATCCCGATACTGAATTTCAGCCAAAACAAATTCAAAATATATCTGCCAAAAAAACCTCCAAGAAATTGGAAACTTGTGAGACGATTAATCCACCTTCAAAAGCAGCCTGTTCAGAGATGGTCTGTATCAAACTTTTTTAGGTTTGCGACTGTCGCAAAGTTGTAAACGTCGTAAACGTCACATACGCGTCGTAAATGTAGAAAAAGTAACAAAAGTCGCAAACTGAAAATACTTTAGTCGCGTCAGCTAGGCAGCGAATGCGATGATATCCACGACGATGGTATGTGCGAAGAAGTTTCAATTCTTAGGAATGTTCACAATTTTCGGTTTTAGTCCCCACATTTTCCCTATTGCCTTTTGCACGAGTACAGGGTAACCGTGGATTTTCTCGTCCTTTCTTAGCTTTCAAGTTCAGTCTCCTGTCCAATATAACTCCAAGGTATTTTGCACACTCACCAACGGGAATTTCGATACCACCTAAAAAAGGATTTCTTCTATTCAAAATTTGGTTTTCTATAGTAGGTTTACGACTTTTGCGACATACGTATTATACCGTCGCAAATGTATGTCGCAAAAGTCACAGTTTGTGACAGGCCAACCCTGAGCCTGTTAGATAAAAAAATATTTGAAAATACAATTTCACAGAATTTACATCGAAACACGTTTAAGGCACTCTAATGTTCGCAGATTCATATGAGTTCCTTGAGTAATAATGTCAATTTACATCCCAAGTTTTGCGAATTAAGGACTAGAACATTTCCGTCCTTTGTCATATTAAGAGATATGCATATTTACATCGTCACTAACAAGAGTACACACAGACTCAGACGTAGATATGAGTATGTGTGTTTGTTTTTATCAATGATATCTTCTTTAGTCGGCTAGTCAAAGTTTTTTATGTATAATTTATATATCTGCCAAATGGAAAGTTTATTTTTCTTTGTCAGTCGTCGTCGGCTATATCCCTTTTTTCATAATCATTTGTTCATTCGCAGTGACTCGCCTACACATCTCCAGTAAAGAAAATATTTTTTTTCGTATTGTATTTTCCAACAATTTTCTCAAGTAATGTTAGAAGGAAAGTGTGCGGTGTGCAAGGTTTTGGGTTGCGTTTGAAAAGTTCCTAGGCTAAGAGAGTTGAGTCGCTAGGCTAAGCTAATTACGTAGTGCTTGATAAATCTTTTTTTTTCATTGGGATAATATTTTTTTGTGCTTATTTGTTTCGTTCATAAAGAATAATTTATATATTTTTTTACTCCTTTTTGAATTCGTTTTGGGAAAAACAAGATTCCCATTAAATTTAACCTGATTAGAAGAAAAGAATGCAGAGTAGAAGAAATAAGAAAAGGAATAATTGATAATTTTTCGCTAATTTTATGCTAAAAAAGGGTTAATGAAATTATCCGAAAGAAGATTTTGTTGCCTTTTAGATGGAACCGAGGGTTAAGTGTTTTTGTCGCTTCGGTATCCTCTGAGTAGAAGGAGGAGGGAGTAAGTTGGTTTACCATGGAAAAAGTAAAAAAAAAAAACACAAATTAATTAATGGTAATGGAAACTTGTAGGTGGAGACATTTTCTTCCAAGAAAGATGCTATCTCGCTAAGGCCAGTGTTGATGATGTTATTCCACATGGTTTGTCAAAGTCAAATCCATCCATGTATCTATGGCCAAGTTCACTTGCACCTAACAAGGGAAGTCACGCTTTCAATGCTTTCTTTAGTTTTTGCATGTAAAAAGGGAAGGATTTTTCAAACTTCCCATATTGATAATAACCTCACGTATAGCAAACCTTAAATTATATCACAGCTTGTCTTTTTCCAACTACAAACTAAGATGTGGGGGGACAGACAAACAAAATCGGTTGTGGTGCCATCACACGAAGGTGAATGTTGCAATTTTAATAGCCTCGAACTTTGTGCAGCCTTATAAAGAAAAGGATTCTTAGGTTAGCGATATCAAAGGCAAAAGGATAACTAATAACACTTGGCAAACGGCACCTGATCTACAAGAATTCCCACAAACAACATTAAGCTGTAAAATAGCTACAAGTATACAACAACAATTGTTTGAAATTTACCAATCTTGGGTAGTCTCCCACGTTGTAATCGAATAATGTGAATTTATTGACTTAACCCAAAGAAGTTTCTAATTTCTCATAAAAAATCAAAAGAAGCAACAATCCAAGTGTAAACCGAAACCCACCTATATTGTTTGTCGTTAACGATTTAAAATTCTCCTTTAGATGAAAATGCAGTTATGAGTGATTATCAAGAATTCAAACTCCTAACAAAGTATTTTTGTATCCATTACTTAATTTTATATACGAGGACGCTTCGGAAACTTCTTAGCCTATCAATGGAAGAGAATAGTACGTTTTTCAAAAATATTTTTATTTTTCAATATAATCTCCTGAAACTTTAATACACTTAGTCCAACGCTTTTCTAGCAATTCTATCCCTTGATTAAAATAGTTTTCCTCAAGGTCTTCGAAATAGTGGTTTACAACTGTAATTGCATCTTCATTTGAGGTAAAACGCTTGCCAGCAAGGAATTTTTTTAGATATGGGAACAAGTAAAAGTCACTGGGAGCTAAATCAGGAGAATAAGGTGGGCGGTCAAGCAACTCGTACTTTAATTCGTTGATTTTAGCCATTGTTAAAAATGATTTTTTTGTGTTGTAAGCCAGGACGTTTTTCTCGAATTTGTACATTTAATTGATCCAAAAGGTTGCAATAGTACTCTGAATTTATTGTTTTACCCTTTTGCAGATAGTCAATCAATAAAATGCCTTTGAAATCCCAAAAAACCGTTGCCATAACCTTACCAGCCGATTGAATTGTTTATGCCTTCTTTGGGGCACTTCCTCCAGCTTCAGTCCATTGTTTGGATTGTTCTTTTGTCTCTGGAGTATAGTGGTGGATCCATGTTTCATCAACAGTTATGAAACGACGCTTAAAATCCATTTTATTTCGCTTAAAACGATCCAAACAAGCTTGAGAAATGTTCATTCTTATGCGTTTTTGATCGACTGTTAACAAATGCGGCACCCATCTTGCAGAAAGCTTTTTCATCTGTAGTTCTTAAAATTAAATGGACTCGATCATTTGAGATGCCCAAGATATTAGGAATTTCACGCATTTTTATTCGTCGATCATTTAATACCATATGATGCACTTTGGCTACAATTTCTGTTGTTGTTGCTATTGCTGTATATGAAGGAGTTGCCAGATCGAAACAAAATTTAACATGTGTTCATAACAGAAATGGAAGTTTCCAAAACTTTTTCTGTTTATACCGCGTTTTTTGTGCTAGGCTAAGAAGTTTCCGAACTGCCCTCGTATGTTACGATTTCTTCACATAAAATATATCCTTGGAGAAAGTGGGAAGCAACCCCATGAAATGTTCGGAGGAAAAATGAATTAATACTTGTTTTTTAATTGTTGTAAACTAGACCAAAAAAAGCCAACAGAAAACCACTACAAAAAATATATGCGGTCGTGAATTAAAGACAAGCGTGTGGTCCTCCATTAACTACATACATACAGCTAAAATATATCATTTGCATTGGAGATTCTTCTATTCCATACAGCAGCCTCCAACAACTTCCCTTCACATTGATGTGTTGCTTAAAACCATAAACAAATTACGCTTTATTATGTTTATGGTTCACTGGTTCATTGGAAAACCTCACAAGCGTTGTTAAGCTGAAATCCTCAAAAAATTCTCTCCTTTTACTTTTTTACCATTAGCCTTCATATTGCTCCTAATGGATTATTACGAAGATCTCTTGTTTGATGTGGTGAGGTTGTTGTCGTTTTATTTTGTTTTTTCCGAAGCTTCTCTCATTTAATTTAGTTAATGAATTACGAGTTTATCTTCTGTGTCAATTTATGAATTAGTCTTAACTTTGTGAATACCAAATTGGTTAAATTGTTGTTTGATTTACTTTGCGGCAAGATATTTTCGTTAAATTTCTTTGATAACCACTCAAAATTTTTGTCATTATCTACAGGATCAAAATGTTCTTATTCTACTGTCTCTACATACATGTGTATATGTATGCTTGTGAGAAATCCATATTCTTCAGAGAAAATTAGCCACTGGCAATATAAAATTAATTTAGTTAATTTTTTTATGATAATATTTGAAGTGCAAAATACAAAGGGGATCACTTTACCTTTATTTTTTATATCAGCAATAATTTTACGACTTTTAGTCAAATAATATTCCACCATTTGATAGGATGTTATTAAAATACGTTTTATGGAAAGTGAAAGTAGTGAAAACAAAAAATACCAACACTAAATTTTGTTAAGGTTACACTGAAAAAAATATGAAAGATAATGCAACCTAAATTTTAGGACATGTAATTTACACAATGTTAAGGTTAAATTTCTTTAGAACAATGCAATTTTAATTAAAACAAAGTTTATAATCTTCGTTTCAAAAATATTTTCCTTAAGACACTAATCTTAAAGTGCTATGTCGGTAAACTAAGGCAATTTTTCCTTAAAGTAAAAAACATATTTTTGATTTAAAGAAATAGTCTTTAAATTAACGAATATACTGAATATAGGCTATTTCCTTTTATGAAGATTTCGTATCTCTGGTTTAACGTTTTTTTTAGTTTGGCATTTTTTGTACGTGAATAGTTTTATTAATATATCGCAAAATGAGAATGAAAGTTCGATAAATGATATCTGTATCCTAATTTTAATATTATTGATAATAGATTTAAACTTAGATAGGCCCCTAACATATCCCTATATTAAAGAAGAAGGTTCCGAATCAATGCCAAAATCCTTAATGGAAGGTCAAAATCTTTGAATTCAAGTAAACTTTCGTTTGAGTGTAGATGGTGAAGTTTTCACTATTCTTGAACCCGGAATCACCATGGCTGTCAAACTGCATTTTCGGTGTTCGACCGAAACTGATATATAATCCATTAAAATTTGTATGCAGGGCAGAATTTAGTTAATCATTATACTCCATTCATTCATATTAAAGTAATGGAAACTTTCTTAAAACGTAATAATTCCATGTAAGTTATATGAAAAGATGATGTACAGTGGGAGAAAAGATGATTCAATTTGTAAGAGGAATATTTCCAAATGTTTTCTCCATAAGGAGTTAGCATAAAGGGCCCAAAATTGAGTCATCTCTCCCAGCCAGATCTATACTAAAGGCTGTGGAAAGGTTCATTCGCCCGAACCGAAACATATACAGTCCAGGCCTGTATTGATTTGTATCTGGCGTTTTCTTTTCAATGGCTCTATTAAACATGTTCCTTAATCTATCTGTCCATAAAGCTCGAAAAATAATTGTATAATTATATAAAATAGAATTTTAAATCGGCTTTAGTAAAATATAGGATTCACTTTTTTTGAGTGTACAAACCATCCACGGATAACTTTTTTAATCCGTTCCGGTTAAAATTTAGCAATGGTTTGTGGAATTTAAGATCTGTCACAAAATGGAAGTCCATAACCAGCTCCACCAAAGGATTCACACGAATCCATCTCCAGATTCGGCATGAAAACGTCAAATTTTCATGAAGTTTACTAATGGCGATATCGATTGGTAAAACAGGTACAACATTCTCGAAATTGATTGTAAAATATGAAGGGCACTGTTATATCTCACAATATTATGAATTAACAATAATTTTGGAATGACACTACCATTTGAGCGAAAATACAATGAGGAAAAAAGTAGTGTTACACCAAGGCAATATATTTTTTTGCGAAACGTATGCGTATGTATGCTTGCCCTTTTTCTGATATCCTATCCTATGATATACTCAACACAGAAAATACATATTCCGTATTAACCCTGCTCTTTCTGATTTTGTTATTGCAAAAGACGAAATGAAATTTAATAATTCGATTTGAGAATTAGATGTCATCAAAAAATGTGTTATTGGAAATGATTCTTAAATCGCACATTAATATTTGTGTAATCTAAATGGGATCTTCAGTTTTGTCCTTGCTTTATTTTTGTATTGACAAACAAATGTGGAGCAAACACAACAACACAAATACACACACACACTAGCTGCTTCCGTTCACCTCGATTTATATTTATGATATTTTTCTCTTTGGTTTTGTATCCCCCTTCCTGTCTATTGGTCTAATGACCACATAAGCAAATACATATACATAATTGTGTTGTTTGTTATTTGGGAAGTAGCTGGCAGATGGAATTTTTCGTGTGCGGAACTTATGAAGCCCTCAAAAATAGGGCCTGTGGAAAAAGGCCTAATGTGGTTCATGTGCAAATGAATACATGACGCAAAGGATATTTTTCTGTGTATTGAAATACGTATGTTTAAAATCCACCAGATGAGAGATAGGATTGAGGTAGTTGCACTCCAGTAATCATATATGACAATGCATATTTTTTGCAACTACACCCTCAAAAAAAAAAAATCGATTCTATTTTCAGGATTTGTATTGTTTAAAAATATTGTGTTTCACTTTAGGCATACACTGGTAGAATAAAAATTTAATGAAATTTTCTATATTTTTAAGGCGCCAATTGGTTACTTCCAGTCTTTTACTTGCTGCTTATTCTCTAGGTCTCTCTTTCTAAACACATATATGTTTATAGGCTATTTCTAAATTAATGTCCTTGAACTAAGGCCGATGTTTTTTAAAGTAAAGAAATACATTTTTGATATAAATTAACTGAAATATTGAATCTTTAGATTTAAGTTAAAAACGCTTCAAATATAGGCTTAGACTAATTATGCATCTTCGGTTTAAAGTTTATTTTTAATTAAGAAAGCATTTTTTACTTTACTATGTTATAATTTTTAAGCTGGCATTTGTTTGTATTGGTTTTAGATTTAAAGCCAGATAGGTCGCTAAAAATACCAAAATCCATAAAGAAAGTAAAGAAACTTTTTTTTGAGTGTTGTTTACAGATAACTGCAACCGGTGGCTTTTTTCGTATTGCAATCTTACCCACAAAATGTCGGTGGCAGTGAGTAAGACAGCAATTACCATGCGATATTTTACATTGATACAAATGCGGCAATAAAAGCACCACTAGTATATAAAAATGTTCGTAGGCAGTGTATTGCAATCTTAAACCAATCGACATCGTAACAACGCTCGGTAAACCAAAAACTAGTGTGGCACCTAAGTGTGATTGCACTCAACAACAACAACAATTACCAGCAGTTGGCATTAGCTCAAGAGAATTGAGAGAGTACCAAATAGTGTGGCGCCTAAGTGTGATTGCACTCAACAACAACAATTACCAGCAGTTGGCATTAGCTCAAGAGAATTGAGAGAGTACCAAATAAAAGAATACCAAACTGCTGAGATATGGGTAACCAATTTGTGTGATTGCTTTACTACGGTGTTTTCGAGAGACCAACGCTCATACTAACAAACACCGACAGTCGACAGTGGTTGCATTGGATATTGGTGGTTCAAAAATTTTTTTTTTTCCAATTGGTGTTTTAAGATTGCAAATATTGGTGTTTACTAAATACACTGATCGGTTGCGGTAGATCGCAGCCGTTCTCTGTTTGTTTAGCTTGAAATTCTTGCACATCTTAAGAAATCTGTCGTGTGATCAAAACTCCCGAAGGTAGCCAATGCAGCCATAATTGCCAACTTCTCTCCTGCCAAATTTCATGAAGATAGGATAAAAATTGCGACTTCTGTGGTTTGAACATCAACTCAAATATATAACAACGATGAACGGACAGCCAGAGCTAGATCGATTCAACTAGTTGTGATATTCAGATTCTCAAACAACACAATTTTATTATACCCATAAAGATATGCCCCTTTTTTATAGAAAACCGCTGTTAAAATGCCACTTTCACCAATTGGTGATGATAGATGCACTGAAAAAACAGTGAACCCACGAGGAAGAAAACTTTCGGTTAATTTTAGAAAATTTTGAATATTTGTAGAAAATTTTAACTAAACAGTATTAAAAACGTTGGCATCACGCCGAGGTCATAAAAATAAGTAAATATTTTTCGACAAATTCAATAAAATTTAACAAGTTTTTTCACTTGTTAAAGAAAATTTTGTAGTTTGAAGGAAAAACTTGGAGTTCAAAATTGCAAGAATGTCTTTAGTGACATACGAAGTACATGATGGACGTATTTTTGGTAAAATTTAGAAATTTAAAGAAATTCTAAACTATTTTGTGGAAGGCACGAATTTAGTTAATCTTTATGCTTCATTTGAGTATATTTTTTTCCTCGGTTTTAGTTAATTTAACTAACGTACACAAAAAAATATAAGAGTAAAGGAAACTTTCTCCAAACATAATAATTCCATGAACTAAAATAAAGTTAAATTGGCTTTAGTGAAATAAAGAGTTCACTTTTTTTGAGTGTGGTAACACTGTTTGTAAAAACCATAAAGAAGATGACCAAAGAAGAAGTATCAGCAGAAATTACAATGACAATAGGTGGAAAATTACAATAAAATCGATTAATTTTTCATGCAAATCACGCGATACAAAAAGGTTATCTGATTTTTCCGAAATGTCTATAGCGTTATTCTATGCTAAAAGATACTCCTCACCTGCCAAATTTCATGTAAAAATGAAATCGCACGATTGGATTGTATCACAAAAAATTGTTCTTGTTGTAAATTTAGCGTATATTGGTTACTAAATAAGGATAATGTGATTGGCAATTACATGTTTTATTAGTACCGACTTCCCAAATACCATTAGCGATTGTTCTCTCTTCTAGCAAATGTCATGAAAAAGTTGCAATAACAAATAATTGGATGGAGAAGAAATAAATTGATAGTCACGGATAGTCACAACTTTCACCTAAAAACGAACACAATGATGTAATGCTAAAAACTGGCCTGCGTCATACGCATAAATCTCGCCTTCATAATTATACCACTGGATTCATAGCATACTAAATATGTGTGCGGGTGTATCCTCACACGCAAACATCCATGTGTCACCAACATAGTTGTTTATTTGTTGGCCACTGTTGTGCTCTGATGTATGTTTGTGTGTATGTGGTGGAATCTTCAGCTTCTTTCAATCTTCAATTTTGATGTGCTTCTTGTATTTTGGCGTTATTAAGACGCGCCAAACTACCACTAAATAGGCGCCACTATGGAAATAAAAGTCAACCCTCCGCTATTACCATCGTTTTATTCCCTCTCCCCGACTGGGAATAGAATTTCGATTTTTGAATTAAACGAAAACAATCTTTGCAAAATAACTTAAACTCGCGAACATTAAACCCCTCTTCCTTTCTCTAGGAAAAAAAAATCAACGATGAAAACTCGGTTAACATCAAATTCAACGATGCTCGAAATATTTTCCGGAGGTCGAATATCAAAAGGAAACTAAGAATAGGGGGTGGAATTTGTTAGCAAAGAGCATCTAGGGATTCTAATCAGAATTAAAAAATTTAATTTTTGAAATTTTGGAAAATATTATTTTTTGAATTTTATTTTGTTTTTATTGAATTAAACGTTTGAATTTGTACATTTGAAATTTGTTTTTGTTTTTGAGGTCATGATAAAATTTTTCCCAGATAGTTGCAGTGTTAAAAAAAACAACAACAACAAAATGCACGTACATCCAGGAATAGTAACATTATTTACTTACTAAGAAAAATCTAAATTTCAGGACACTCAATTTACATGCAATTAACGACGTCAGTCATTGTATCAATTATTTCATCGCACATTTAATTTACACAATTTCGATTTCATCGAGTAAAACTCTACACATATTGAAGGATGTACAAGTCGACTGTTGCCAGTTGCAGCAATTAAATTCTGTGGGTTGTTGGGGTGCATTGTATTCCATTTCTAAATGTATTTAGTTCTTCATCTGTATTCTCATTTGCTTACGTTTCAAAGAAATGCTAAGCATACGGTGGTTTATCATCGTACGCTATGCAAAGATAACCCATGTTACAACAAGAGCTGAAATTGCCTCAAAAATTAATTAATTCTTTGTTTGTATTTGTTTTGGAAACGAACGCGACTAAACAATAATAATTTCAAAAATCTTTGAAAATTGACTCATGCTTTGTTATTTGAATTCCTTGGTATATCCTTGGTTTGGTTTCGTTAATCAAATTTATTCCACAAGATTATTTTTCTTGGATTTTTGTATTGATTTTATTGTTAGCATTCATACCACGATAGGGTGGCGATGGTGGGTGGCAATAGCAATGGCTGTTATAAATTTAATGGAGTTCTGTTTTTTTGCTTTGCTTATTTGGGCCGCCAAAATTGTAGTTCCTTTGTGGCTATGAAGATTTATCCCAAACTCATAGCTACTCACACTGTAATAAAAACAAAATCACTAAAGAGCAGTTTATTTCTAGCCAAGTCAATGTGTTTTTCTTTTCAATTTTATTAAAATTCCATTGGATTTGATGGTTTGGCGGTTCAATGTTAGCCATGTTGATGTAGAAGGCGAAGGGTAGGGATGGGCTTTAGCTTGTTTTTTAAGTTTTTATTGGCTTAG
This sequence comes from Haematobia irritans, assembly GCF_050003625.1. NCBI lineage: Eukaryota > Metazoa > Arthropoda > Insecta > Diptera > Muscidae > Haematobia > Haematobia irritans. The sequence goes on from NC_134400.1 coordinate 885,125, forward strand.
TTGGAAATTTAAGCAAAAATGGCAAAAACTTTTCTCTTAACCCTTTTATGGGCTATAAGAAATAGATCGAGGGTATGATAAAAAGAATTATTCTTAGATTAGAAGATGATGGGGATCTGAGGGCTGAGGTGACCACATCAAATTACATTTAAGGAGTAGTGATGGCTAGAACAAAGTTTGAATTCACATCAAAGATTTAGTTCTATTTCTGATCAAATATTAATCTGCTTTAGAATTTTGATTATATTTAACCCTAGCTTTGGCACTATATACAAATGTAAATATTTCATTTTTGACACTCTTGCCATTTCAACAATATTTATCCGATTTTTATGAAATTTGGACTCAGTGGCTAATATTTCGTGCTCTTTCATAATATGTACAAATTTAACAATATTTTTGCAATATCGCAATTTTTCAATACAATTTATGTATTTTTCTTCAAAATCTGCCACTATTTACAAATGTAAATATTGTGGTTTAAGATACTTTTAGTTGATTTGTTTTGAATTATTTCATATGAAAATAATATAAATAAAAGAAGAGGAAATGACAACTTAAAAAAAAAAAAAAAATATATATATATATATATATATATATATATATATATATATATATATATATATATATATATATATATATATATATATATATATATATATATATATATATATATATATATATATATATATATATATATATATATATATATATATATATATATATATATATATATATATATATATATATATACATATATATTTTGGGCAACTGTAGCATTTGGTTTGCACCCAGGTGTGCTCCACACAGACTGGATTTTTACATTGCCCACATTTTTGCCTTGTAGGACGACGCTTCCTTTTTTCTAACAATGGTAGCACATATAGCAAACGGTTTTTACTTTTGAATATCCTCTATCACTTGCATCAGGCATAAAAGAAATAGGCAACGATTGTATAGGTTCGCCGATAATGTGTCTACAATGCTCAATTTGTTTTTTGTAATTGGTTTAGAGCCGTTAAAACAAGATTCACGAAAAATTTCATGTTTTCGCTCCATTCACGACCAAAAATTGCTACCTGTCTAATTCAGATAGTTCACCGTCGTTTTCCATATAATATTCCCCCACTTCATGCTCATGTAAATCGGAGTAAAATTTGGTCACTGTGGTCATATATGTATAAATCGGACTAAAGATATACATGGGAGCTATATCTAAATCTGAACCGATTTAAACCAAATTTGGCATGCATAGTAAGAATGTTAAGTCTACACCCTGTGCAAAATTTCACGCACATTGGAGTAAAATTTAAGTCTGTGGCCATATCTGTATAAATCGGGCTAAAGATATATATGTGGGAGCTATATCTAAATCTGAACCGATTTCAACCAAATTTGGCATTCATAGTAAGAATATTAATTCTACCCCCTGTGCAAAATTTCACGTAGATCGGAGCAAAACTTTGGCGTCTGTGGTAATATGGGTATATATCGGGCGAAAGATATATATGGGAGCTATATCTAACTCTGAACCGATTTCAATAATGTCGAACAGATGTTCAAAAACAACAATAGTTTTTCTGTAGCGAATATCAGAATGCAAAACAAACATAAAAAAGCGGTTATAAAGTTAAAAATACCAAAGGAAACAAAATATTTACATTTGTAAATAGTGGCAGATAATGTAGAAAAACATTGGTGCCTAAGCTAGGGTTAAAAATTTTTGATCGTTCTCGGATCCCTATACAAACCCCTCTGTTCTGCTTTACGAATTCGCAAAACGCTAAATTTTCCTCAATATATAGTATCCGAATGACAATGATATTTCACATGAAATTTGTACATACTGTTCCTATGGATAAGGAATTTAAGTGTAAGAAATTCCTTGACAAGTTATGGAATGGTTCAGAAGTTAATGACAGTTAACAATTTTGCAAACTCGTAAACCAGAACATGGGGGAAAATTTACACTAGCTTTGGAAAATTAATAAGTAAATCTTCTACATATAAAAGAATTTATGGATTAACATGGGAATAGTATTATAATATGGACAAAAACTCTTCCGGAATGTTTAAAATTAGAAAATTTAATTGGTAGTCTCTCGTTAAACGTCAATTACTGGACTTTGCTCACTATCAAAATTCGATTTGGCTGGAGTTTCAAATAAATGAAGTAGATTTTCGACTTTTGTGTCTCCAATCGACAGACAGTTGGACCAGCTAGATTGAATAAGTAGAGGCTTCTGCATTCTGTAGCCAATATTGTGGTATTTTCATAAGTACAATATCTATATATCTCAAGAACATCTATCTCAAAGAAAAAAGTATTCGAATGCGATAATTTCGCTAAAAAATTAATTCCTACTTTTTGCTTCATTGGAGTAGGAAAAATAGAAAATATGATGAACAGTAGGTGTAACCTGAAAGAAGTGGGTTCTCCTGTAAAACTAAACATATAGCACATAAATACATTATCGGTCACCGCCAGATCTTCACTAAAGGCAACGGAAATGCATTTTCCCCAGTGTTTAACTAGATATTATTAAGAGTAAACAGATTTGAATCTGGAATTTTCTTTTCAACTGTTATAGATTTTCCCATTTCAATCACGCAGATCGTTAAGATTCTCTTCGAGGGGAATCGATTAATATTGGAAGATGGATTTTATCAGAATCATTTGTATACCCTCTTACATTTCTTTACCCATAGGTATGTGAGAACTACTATCTGAGTAAAAATGTATCTGAAATGTTGGTTCTCGTAACTATATCAGATTAACTTATGTACCAATTGTATGGATAATTTTCGTTATTGAACAACGAAAGTGCGCCAAAGTTCAAGGAAATTAGAATTTAGCCGGTTCCACCTCGCAAGGAGTTAAATCCGGCTGGCGCTTTATATGGACGATATAACTGACTATGGCCCACTATGTAAAATTGTTGTTGGTTAAGCGTGAATAGTTAGTTCTTGTACTTGTTTTCATAAAGTGATTTCACGTTTATATAGGAAATTACATTGTGAATAATTATTTATGTTCTTAAATACCACTTTGTTTGAAATTTAGTATTCCATTTACTTTTATTCGGTATTCTTTTTTTTTTTTGCATAGAACACGTTTTCATAAAAAGTTCTCTTTGTTTATTGACAAAAGCCCTGGAGTCGATTATTCGCAAATTTTCCCAAACAAAAGAGTGGACGCTACTTTCGTTTCAATGACCCTTCCTAACATCCTGTCTTACAGATAGATGGGAGGGCTAGTAGCATTAAACACATTTATTAATTTCCTAAATAAATATTTATCTTTCTCAACAATGATCTCAACAACTCAAATAAAAACATCTCACAGAAACACAAATACGCACACACTCACACAAAGATACTCTGCCGTAGTCATGCACTCATCCGGCGGAAGTTGTTCTCGTGTTTGCCTGTGTATGTGTAAGAGCTTGTATGCTTGTGTTGTATTAGACATCTAATCCTTTGATTTTGTAATGTTTACTGCTAAAACAGTTTAACGCCCATTTGAAGCACTTTTGTCTTTTTTATTCTTTTTTCCTGTTTTCATTCGCGTACATTCATTCCGTTGCGTCTCTGTTCGTTATTCTGTTTGCTTACCCTCATACGAATTTTAAAAATCAAATCGAATCCTTTCGTTTGCTCCGCTTCCCTGGTAAGAAATCCTTTGTTTGTAAGCAGTTGCTTGGAGAGACACGAAGGATACGGGTGGTGGGTGTTGCGAGTGTGTGTGTGAGAGTGCCACAATTTGTAGAGGAAATTGAAAAATGTTCTTAATTTTATGATTGGTTTCTGATACTTGTTCAGGCTCTTCAGCGTATGTGAGTGTGTCTTTTTGTGTTTTTTTGCTCTAAGCTCCTTTCACTGTTGGAAATAATTTCAAACAAAAGAAGTTTTCGATTGCTCCATCCACCACCAGCAGGTTGAAAATAGAACTGTGTTTTATGCCTTTCTGCCGGCAATTTCATCGTCATCTATCTGCTTGGGCAATCATCGAGAAATAAACCTAAAAAAACGAATAGGAAAGTTCAGTTTTGTTCGTAATGGAATTAAAATTTGGAAGGGTAATCGTCAATATGCCATGTAATCGCATCGAATCTCATATAGCTAAGGGATGGAGAGGTTAGCATCGCGACGGTGCGGGATAAGTTTCGATAAATGGCGATGATGTCATAATTTCCCTCAAAAAAAACACACCCGCACCCATGCTCGTCTCTCCCTTTCACTCTGAGGGTATGTACATAGTTACGCTATCACAATAACATCTTTACTATTCGCAAAATGGTATTGAATTTCACATTTCTTTATTACACTTCAGGGGTAATTCACTTATGCATACGCTCGCAAAACGAGATATGCTATAATATACAAAGCTTTTAAAGGAAACTTCATTTTGCATGTCTAATACCAGTTAGACAACTTAACAGACATGGTCGGGTTCCCAATAAAATTGATGCGGTATTTATGTAAGGAGAAAAACAATTTTTGGAATTTTTAAGAGTTTTTTTTCAAATTTGGACATAGGGGTGAGTAAGAGTTGGTGTTGAAGAGTGAATTATTTCGAATTTCATTTAGATAAATATTTCCCATCTAAGGTTATTGAATTTTTGTAAAAAACCAAGATATGTTATTTTCACTTATTGTTTGATTTAAGGGTATATTTATACTCTAGAATTTTTTGGGATTTTTTTAAAAACTACAAACTCATGGTATTTTGCTGTTTGTAGTTTTGCACTCAAAAAAAAGTGAACTCCCTATTTCACTAAAGCCAATTTAACTTTATTTTAGTTCAAAGAATTATTATGTTTGGAGAATGTTTTCTTTACTCTAATAATTCTTTGTGTACGTTAGTTAAATTAATTAACCCAAGGAAAAAAATATACTCAAATGAAGCATAAAGATTATCTAAATTCGTATCTTCCTTAAAATAGTTCACAATTTCTTTAAATTTGTAAACTTTACCAAAAATGCGTCCATCATGAACTTCGTATGTCAATAAAGACATTCTTGCAATTTTGATCTCCAAGTTTTTCCTTCAAACTACAAAATTTTCTTTAACAATTGAAAAAACTTAGTTATGTCTAATAAATTTTCTTGAATTTGTCGAAAAATATTTACTTATTTTTATGACATCGGCGTGGTGCCGTTTGTAATACTGTTTAGTTAAAATTTTCTACAAATATTAAACGATTTCTAAAATCAACCGAAAGTTTTCTTCATGGTGGGTTCACTGTTTTTTCAGTGTGTGGATTTTAAAACCAAATTCAACATAAAGCAGATTACTTGGTATAAAATCAGGTTTATAATTACAAGTTAGTTAATACATTTTCTGCAAAACGAAATTTTAGGCCTACGAATTTTTCTTTTATTGTTTCCCCAAAAAATGCCGTTAGGGACAAACGTAAATAAAGATTTCGAATATGTACGATGGATCTTTCATTCAAAAAAAGTGAACCCTTTATGGTACTAAAGCCAATTTAACTTTATTCTAGTTCATGGAATTATTATGTTTTGACAAATTTTCCTTGACTTTAATAATTTTTTGCGTACGTTAGTTAAATTAACTAACAAGGGGAAACATTATACAAAAATGAAGCATAAATATTTACTAAATTCCTGTCTCCCACAAAATAGAATTTCTTCAAATTTGTAAATTTTACCAACCTTGAACTTCGTATGGCACAAAAGATATTCTTGCAATTTTAAACTCTAATTTTTTCCTTCAAACTACGAAATTTTCTTTAACTAGTAAAAACCAAAAATAGTTATGTCTAACAAATTCGCTTGAAATTGTCGAAAAATATCTACATTTTTTAAATCGGCTCGATTGTAATACAGTTTAGGTATAGTTTTCTAAAATTATAAGTATCTCATATATATATATATATTTTTGAAATATTACATTTGATCCAACTTTCAACTTCTATTTTTTTTGTATGCTAATACTTCATCCTAAAAAACGTTTATCGAAAATTTGCAGAAATGCATTCAAAATATTATATAGTCATAATTATGTGATGTGGTAATAGAATTTATTCTTCATAATGATTAATCAACCCTCGTACGACATCCTATCGAAATATTTTATCGAACTGTCTAGTTAGTAGATGTATGTTTTGTTTTGTCTGCCATATACACCCTATATCCATATAAGCGTAATCGGAAACTATTTCTATGTGTGTGTATGTGTACGCATTTTGTGCGTGTGTAGGGAAACATTCTCCTCTTATGAGCTTCTATTTTTGGTTTCATTAAAAAGTTTTGTCCTTTTTCAAATTTTGTTGAGAATTAGAGAGGTTCAGGCAGTGTTTACCTTAACATATGGCTTATGTAAAGTTTTCTTCATGAAAGATAACCATCAGCCATGGAATAACATTGTGGGCTTGGAATCATGGAAATATTCAGATTCACAATGGGTGGAACCAGTGATCGGTTTATAAATAAGTAAACCCAGAAATCACACTATAACGGGCTAAATTGAAATCATAGCAATAATCGTTCTCGGCTTGTATATTAATGGGCATAAAGGAAAACTAAGTATAATATTTCAGACAAATCGTATTCGAAATACTACCTATATGCTATATACCACCAACTACAGCTTCTTGATATTTATGTGTAATATAAAGTACTTGGAAGGGTCGCCGCTTAAACTTTCTAACAAGTGCTCTCGTAATGAAAAACAAGTCGAAAGTTCTGCAAGGCCGAATCTTATATACCCTCCACCTAAAATCTTCCATCCCCAATCAAATTACTTGGCTTAACTTGATTTCCACACACGGACATCACTAAATCGTCTCGAAATCTCAGAAAATATCAATAGGGTTACAAATTTTCAAGTGCTTCTTTGAGATTCTTCTCTTGTAAAGTTTCACACAAAGAACTTACTTAGACTACCACATTTTTGATATAGTTGTGGAGGTTTTCTTTACCTTACCCCCTCAAGACTACATCCTGCGTCCTATTTATTCAGCTAATCATGTGCACTATATCCTCAGGAAAACAAAAAAGGACAAAGTTTTTGTGTTCTTTACACCAAAGGACAACAAATACAAAATTTACCATAGATGCGACTCTTATGCATGTTAACCAACATATATGGATGTTCATGTGTGTGGGCGTGCTCTAAGGAAAGTCTTTGTATGGCTCATATAGCTGAAATGTTGCGATAACCTCACCCAAACTCACCTAATGTACCTGTATCCAAAACCGAAGATACTGTATCTCCAGATAGGTCATTTTTGACTGAAGTTTTGTTACTTGTTATCCTAGCGTTAAATTTGTTTTGCACAAGTTTTTGTGATGTCTGGATGTAGCTGCGATGCTTTCCATGACATTGGTGTTGCTACTTTGTCTTAATGTGTCCCTGGGATACGCGTAAAATATTTATCTTTAGTTTGGCTTTTAATACAGATTAGTTTCTTGTTAACTTTTGGGTCATTGCAGGGAGAGCTTCGTGGGTGGCCATCACGCCCTTTCGAGCTTTGGGAGACACACACAAATTAAAATCATAACAATGATGCCGAAATTGAAACAGCAAACATTGGCTGGGTCTTTTTAAGCCCCCCCCCATCCTGGATGACTTTAAACATAATTTGCCTCTCTGCGAAACCAACCATTACTTGCAAATGGTTTCATGCGTTCCTTACACACAAAAAATTTTTTCTCTGTTTCAATCACCAAATTAATTGATCCAATTAATTTTTTAATTGAAATGTCTTCAATCACGAAAATGATAGTATCAATCACAGTTTTAATTGGGCATAGAAAAAATTCTTGATTAAAAAATTAATTGATTTTTTCAGCAAAATTCAATTAATTTTTTAATTGATTCAATTAAAAATTTAATTGATGTTGATTGCAAAACGCAATTAATTTATTAATTAAAAAAGGTAACTATTTTTAATTACTTAGTTAGATTGGCTTAGAGTTTTTATTTGGATTAACAAATGATTGTTTGAAATACATTTTTAATTAAAAAAGTAAAAAAAAATCAGTACTTTTTTTAACTGAATTAGTCTTCCGAATTTGATTAAAAAGTTAATTGTATCAATTAATTTTTTAATTAAACATTTTAAAATTTTCAATCATTGACTTAATTAACTTAAGGTTTCTATCATGATTAAAAAGTTAATTGTATCAATTAATTTATTAATTGAAAAAATGTTCAACATTAATTAACTTTTTAATTGGAAATATTTTGGTGATATTTTTTTCTGTGTACCTCTTCCTCCCTTCCCCAATACAACAGGCATTTCTTAATGAGACTTTAAAGAATGAAAATTGTTAAAGAACTTTAATTACTATGTTCACAGTTTACAGAGGGCGCAGTAAAGTTTCTGGTTTATATCCTCAACTATTCTTGCTGATAAAAGTGAAAGTTTTATCTATTTCGAATTTGGTTCTTGAGTAGTTCGATATCTGGAACACGAAGAAAGTATGCAACGCCATAATCGGCTACAAAATTATGTTTTATCACGTTTTCTCTTTTTGAAAGGAGGTGTGTGTGTGAGGGTGATAGAATTTCTGATGGTTGACTTTGAACTGAAACGTTCTGTCGCCTATTTCTATGACACAATAGTGGCATTAGCCATGAAGCGACAGAGTTGCCTATGACAACGATGACTACGGATGATGGCTATGACGATGTTGCTGCTGGTGGGGGGAATGTTGTTGTACTTCGTGTTCGCATTGTCATAACTACAACATCCTCTTTCTCGTTTCTTGGTAGAAGTCAACAATCAACCGCAACTAGCAAGTGAAGATTTCGAAGGACTTGTATCCACTTGATGACTTTGTCGCTTGTTACTGTTGGTAGTGGCATTCATTGCTGTGTTAACAGGACTCGGGTTTCCTTTTCTCATGCAGCTTCGTAATACTTTTTTACTTTCAAAATCCACTTCAAGAAAATCCATAACTATTCCAAATGATGAGGAATTTCGTAACGCAGCAGGTGTTTTCCTACCAGCTTCATTTGCAATGGGATGACTCGGTTCCCTCCCTGCCATCGAGGTTTAAATGCAAAGTGTTAGTAAATTTTTTTCATTACGGATGGTACCTAATTACGTGGAATATATCTATCACTTTCCAATCCCATCCTGGATATCGTTTGTACTTAAGTATAGCCTTTATCCATGATAAAACTACTGAGGTAATAAATAGTACCTCTAGTACCTGGAGTACAACGTCCAAATAAATCGAACTGCCAGACACATTTCGATTATAGTTGGCCCTGTGTTCTTTTTATTTCGTTCAACTTTCAAGGCACAATGCAAAGGATCCGAAAACGAAGTACTTCCGTCCTATGACAAGCCCATGTACATTTCATTGGAGATGATCCAAGTTTGCACTAGTTCCGGATCATAAGTTTGAGATCGAAACTACTTTTTTGGAAGATCTTTTTGTGGCTCTATTCTCCTATAAATTTCTTTTTGTGTATTATAAGAACGAATTATATATCAAATTTAAATTCTAATCTAATTTAATTATATTAAATAGTTTTTTTTTGGTCAGATCTTTTAGTATCTTTAGAAGTTCCAATAAAATATTGCCAGGTAATAATGTTTCTTCGAGCTCCTTCACAAACACCCAAAAAAAAATCGCTTCTGTAACATATACCCCAAACACATTTTGCTTCAAGCATATTGTTCAAACATATTATCTTTCACGTTAGGGCATACACTGGTAGAAAAAAATTTTAATAACATTTTCTTTGTGTGGTTTTTTTTTTAAGACGCCAATGGGTTAACATACTTCCATTATTTTACTTGCAGCATACTGTATAGGTCTCTCTTTCTAAACACATATATGTTTATAGACTATTTCTAAATTAATATATGTTTGCATCTAAGCATATTATATTTACAAACAGTTTATGTCCCAAACATAATATGTTCTAACATATTAACATATATGTCCCAAACATGTTATGCTAGTTTATGAACATTATATACTTGCACTTAAAAATATTGTGTTAAAAAAATTTGAGTTCCAAACATATAATTTTTACACCCAAACATATGAAAAACAGTATTTTTCGTCCGTGTAGGTACAAGATAATGCAAGGTGGTGAGCGAAAGCAATGCGATGTCCAAAAGAATGATGCCACTTTGATCTTTTCTCGACAGAGCGAGATAATTTGTGTGAGTTTCAGATTTTTAAATAATCGGAGAATTTGCTCCATAGGACATCCTGTCTGGCTTTAATTATAGACACTATGTGTCTATTGTTGATAAGTTGATGGATAAGAAAAGGGATTGATTACTTGCTGATTTTGCGGGTTTATTTGTAAACTTATTACCAAAAATATTACCATTCATGTTGCTATGTGGGTTATAAAGGATTACAGATCAAATGATGATTATGTGGCTGGAAGTTTCCATGCGTATTGAAAAAAATGTTTCAAATCTATTCAGAAGTAATGTGTATTGAAAATGAAATTAATTAAATATTCGTTAAGTATTAACATTTGCAAGAAGTCCTTCCCTACGATATTTTTGGTCTTCTATCGCCGATTACTCTGGCCGCATACTTTTCACCTGTTATACTTTTCAAACTTCCTTTTTTGCTTTACATTGAGTGAATTTCTTTAGCTTTTAAACCCGCAAAATAAATGCATCAGTTATCCGGAGGAAAAGTGAGGTCTTTTGGAAACTGTGTTCCGCAGCTAAAGTGCTTCCGTTGTCCCAATGTACTCTATTGCTGTTTGTGATTATGATGATGAGGCGGCGACAATTTGTCAGCTACAACTGGTGTGAGAAAGCTGACAGCGGCTTGGTCTTGTGACTTCGAATAAATGCATTCTCTCATTGTGGCTGGAGTATGCTTTTGATTCACCACCAGAAAACTTGTCACATGCGTCATTACACTGTCAGGTGGAGCGTGTTTGGGGGACCGTAACTTGTGACAAAGGCTTTTTAAGCCAGAACCAGAAACCATTGTTGTCAGCATGCCAGCAAGAAGTTCATTGCCAATGCTGAGTACTAACCCATAATTTTGATGTATGTACGAATGGTACTTCTTGGTTGGGGGTATTTATGCCACTACATCACTCTGCGACTATCCTGATAGCTATACGCTTTCGCTCTATTTTGTTGAGTTGAGTTCATTTTTCATTTGGTCGGTCTTAATGATAGGAACTTTGCCAAATGAAAAAAAACTCATTTTGATGAAAAAACAAACCAAATGGCAAAACAAGAAATTGCAATATATTTAATGGATTTTCAATACGCCCCAGGAACGATGGCATACTCTTCGTGGTCTCCATTTAGTTGGCATGCGATTAGATTACTGTGCAGCTAGCTGAGGGGTACAAGGCCGCCGCCACTGATGTGTGCAGTTCGCAAGTTGTTAGCAATAGGGTGCTGACCGTGTGTGTGCAGGGCCCATGCCCGCCTTTATTTGCTCTGCCTGCTTTTCCAAAAACAAAGTAAAACCTTTTAAAATTTTCATGAAATGAATGAGTGTCCATACATATTTTCAGCTTTATTATTATGACGGCTTTTAAAAGCAACAACAAAAACAATAACTACATTCCAAAAACCATCCAAATTTTTTGTTCTCCGCCCCCAAAACAAAGAATATTCCTTTGCCACAAAACAAATAAGAACAATGGAAAATAACCATACATATTAAAAAAAACACCCATTTTGCAAAAAAAAAAAACGTCAACGAAACAAAATGTTATCAACTTTTACTGCGAAAAAGCGTGGAAATAGTAAAGACTGCCAATATTCAACAAAAAGTAAGACAATGCAAAAGAGAACAATAAAAAAACATGATGGTAAACTGTGTTTTTTTATTTTAATGGCTAATACTATAAGGGAGTTCCCTTACTGTTAGGGATTAATTGGGAAATTTTGGGATGTATAGGGAATTATGGACCTCAATTTAATTAACCCCATTAATGTAATGTGTTTAAATTTTAGAAAACTCCCAAGCGAGTCCTATTTTGCATCGAGGTTCCTAAAGAATCTGGTGTTAAATTGAAAATTTCATAGTCATACATTATATGTCGATCGAATCGATTGATAGTGAACATATAATGTTAGGTCCAAACAAGTGTTAAGCTGAACTAATAAAATTCCTTGAAATTTTTCTGAGCGATTAATTGACATTTGATGTTGGCAAAAATCGATTTTTAAATCAATTAAATATTGACATTGGGACTTTTTTCATGGATGTAAGGTGTAACAGTATTTATAAACTCAGTAAGTACTGCAGAAAGCCATAATTCTGAGACAAATATATTGTATGTTTCTGTGGAAACGTTAACTTTTACTCTAATAGTAATAATTATGGGGAACTGCAAGGAGCCTTTCGACACATCCTACGAAAGAAATACCACCAATGCTGAATTAGTTTTTATTCATTTATTAAGAAAAAATTACCGAACGATTACATCTAATACGATCACTATATAATGGAATTTATTTATTTTTTGTTTCAAATTACATGTCAAAATCCTTCATTAATTCATCAACAGCTTTATTGAATTCTTCGTTTTGCTCCTCATCTTCAAAGTTTCGGTTATTCCAGTTGTTGTTGTTATTATTCTTATTTTCTTTGGCATTGTTGCCATTGTTATTGGTTTTCTTTCCGGAATTTTGTGGTTTGTAAGGAGTGTATCCTACATAGCGATGACCTTCAATGCGTACATTCACCTTTGACGAGGCATCGGTACCTTCCAACCATGTCTTCTTTCTCAATTCGACACCGGTACGTGAGATACAAGTGTTCGTGCGAACTAGGACCTTAGGATTTTTGGGGTCCTTTTGTTTGGTAACTACACAACGTTCCGCACTCGAGGGGCAAATCATTTTATCGCATTGGAATTTAGCTGTAAATTTTGTCATGAACATTTTGTAGAAAATTCGTCAGATCATGGATCTGTGTTTCAAACTTACCATCGGAGATTTCAACGTTGAGACGTCCAATGGCAAAAGGATTGAAGGCATAGGAAGAGCTCAAGTAGCTAACAACCAAAAGAACTGTCAGAGTTTTGATAGCCATTGCAGGAGGGATCAGCTTTGTTATTCTGATGTAATTATCTCAATATCTCGGAAAGAAATGATTGACCATTTAGTAATAGATCCAACATTTATATATGATCAGATACAATAGAGTGAAAATATGGTTTATTCAATGGGCTTTGTTCCCACATCTGGTATTTGTTGTGTCTCTAAAACACTAGTTATTGTTCGTGACAAAGTAAACAATAAAAAAAGATATGACGAAAGCCTAAGGTCTGACAATACCAAATTAAATAACCTTTTACCATTCCCCAGCCTTATACTTACATTTTGCATACAATTTGTTCAACAAGGAGGTTAGCTACAGTCGGGTGTAGTCACCTATATGATAACCTAATCTAAACGTTCTGATAATGGTGATATTAGCTATATTTTCGAGTATTGCTGGAAAATTTGGAATTTCGCGCTAAAATTTAAAGGATTGTGAAAATCGACCGATATATGTGTCAAAAAGTATCCGTACAATATGTTTTGTACAAAATATTTTCCATAACGCTTTACTGCCGAAAACCAAATCCACCTGGTTTGTGTCTCGTCTAATAAAATTTACAATTAATCTTCACGTACATAGATTTGGTTGCTCACTTCCAAGAATTATTTTAGTTCTTGCCACCTTTTTCTGTAATACAAATAATGTTGAAGAAATTATTCAATTTTATACATTTTTTAAATTTTACCTTTCGCCTGGACGGAGAATCGAATCGAATTTACGTATTTATATTTACACTATATTAAATTTTTATAATGATACTTCGAAATGTGGGTTATTAAAGATTTACAGTCAGAAACAGTGGTTGATATAAATTAAATGGACTGAGCTTTTGGATAAAATATTATATTTTTATTGCAAAAATAACAATTTTGTAACCAAAAACTGTTTTTGGTATAAAAGTTTGAAATTTTGGAAGGAATTCAAAAGAACGTGGAGTCGAGTATAAAGATACATAAATAATTTTATAGTATACACATAAATTTATTTTGTCGTGAACCATTTTTACTAGCATTTAATACCATTTTAAATGCATTTAAAACTTATCGTGTTTTGTACTTAATTTCTTTTTTACCTTTAAGGCCGGTATTAAGTTGGTATTAGTGCTCTAAAATTAGGGCTGTTTTCATTTTGCACTGGATACAACATTTGTATGGGCTATCCAGAACATCGTTGCACTGGTGTTCTATCCAGAACATCTCATCAGTGCAAGTCGCGCCGATCTTGCCAGATTGTGTTTTGATAAAGTGACGCTTCATCGATTCACAATAGCACTTTATTGTGACTAATTTAAAAAACATGAAATTCAAAGTGGTATAGTATCACAAATAATCGCAGCAGTAAATATTTATTACTAATTGAACCATTTCATACATTAAAAATGCAAGATTTCACTTCTTTTCTGTGATTGTTTTTGAACAGCTGATGACAGTGTTGCATATTTTTGGAGATGTCCTGGATAAACGAGTACTCTGTTTTCTTTTAGTCCTTCAAAAAAAAAAAAAAATTTTTTGGCTTATTTTTCTTTAATAATTCATTTTAAAGAAAATAAACTTTTTCATTTTACTATCCCAACTCTAAAAAGAGTATAGTGCCCTTTCGTTATTTTTATGAAGATCCCTTTGTAATTTTTGTATATTTTCCACCGTTTTTTTATTTCCTTTGCCTGAATATTTTGACTTACTCCTCGTACGTTCCGATTTCTTTTAACGAACCAAGAAAAACATTGTGCCAATAATACCAAAATGATAAACAAAACACATGTCCACACATACATAAAATGCTGCTCTCAAGGCTGTCATGCTGTTTGTTTTTTAAAATGTCTATTCTCTTGGTTCCGAATGTATATTCTCTTTACTCCGAATACTCATTCTAATATTCAAATTAAATAATATTTAGACTTAAGCATATCAAATTTTTGGCCTTATGTAAAAAACAGTTTTCCGAAACAACATACAAGCGGTTTCACAGAAATTGCTCTCTTTTGATTCTCTCGCTGTGTTATGTTGATATCTTTCGTCAACCCTCCCGGTTTCCATCTCTATATCTCTATACCCTCTCTCTGTCGCTCTCTGAATAAAATATCACAACATATTTTACATTCACACATATTATATTTGTGAAACATTCATGCCCCAAACATAATATATTCTAACATATTAACATATGAGTCATAAAACATTAAGTGTTAGTTTAGGAACATTTCATGTTTGCACTTAAATATATTGGGTTTAAAAATTGTGCCCGAAACACATTTTGTTTATATCTGCACTATTCCGTGTTTAGTTCAATGACAAGAGACCTTTTTATAGCCGAGTCCGAGTGACATTAAACCATCCTGTATTGATATCAAGCAATCATAAAAATAGGAAGGTTTGAAACTCTCAGAAATGTCACCAGCATTACTGCGAGGGAATAAAGCACCGCTTGTTAGTGTTCAATAGCCAATGGGATTGAACCCAGGACAATTTGTGTGCAAGGCAGGCATTTTATCCATAGCATCAACGTGGAAGAAAATAAACCAGAATAATATATAGCAAGCGATTCAGCGATTGTCCCTAGTCTATTTTATTTGCTTTTAAATAATTTTTTAAACGTTATAATTTTTTAAAGTTATTTCTTTTAAAAAACATTTCACTTGATTCCAGCTGATTGAAAAACAAATCGAATATGCTTCTAGCTGATTGAAAAACAAATCGAATATGCTGTATATTTTATTTTTATTTATTTGCATTCATTGCACAACATCTAGAGCGATTAAGCCTTACAAGGAAATCTACTCCATATTATTAGTTGAAATCCTTGCTTAGTTCTTCGACAGCTCTGTTAAAGGCGTCAGTGTCCTCCTTACTACTAGCATTTGCAGCATCCCAGTCGTTTACGAAAGATAGTGGTTTATATTTGCCTTCATAGCGAGATCCTTCAACGCGTACATTTACCTTTGGCTTGCCAAAAGTGCCTTTATACCATGTCTTTTTGTCCAATACCGCACCAGTGGCTGAGAGGCAGACGTTTGTGTGAGCTACGATTCTCTCATTTCTGGGATCCTTTTCCAAGGTAACAATGCAATGTTCGGCATTTGCAGGACAAACGATCTTGTCGCATTTGAATTCCTCTGTGATGGCAAAGAAATTCGATATAATTAAATAATTAGTCTTAGAGGATCAGAGTTATACTTACTATCGGTGATGTCAATGTTAACACGTCCAACAGAGAAAGCACTGAGAGCATAGGAAGCGTTGAAATAACTAACAATCAGAAGAATTGCCAATGTTTTGATAGCCATTATGAGGGATCAGCTTTCGGATTCTGTTAGGTACGGGAAGACTAAATCACTTGAGATGTCTCGAGAGAAATGGTTGACCATCCAGCCAAGCTCTAACATTTATATAGGGTCGTTAACAATGGAATGGAAACTACATTGTATTGAATAAGCTTTGTTCTAACATCTGGCACTAGACTTTCAGGAAAACCATTGTAAATTCACTACATATTTCATTTTCAATGAAGTGAGGCTTACATTTGTGCTCTGATACATGCTCTCGGTTATTTTCTTTGCTACTTTGTATTGGATTGTTCGTTTGACGTCATTCTTAGAAATTATAGAAATTACTATCAAAATCCATTGTAACTCCGCATTCTAAATCGATATTCGGAAGAAGATTAATCGATATTATTGCTCGATATTAAAAGAATATTAAACATAGTATTTCATAATGATGGACTTAAATTGTGGCAAGTTCAATATTTATTTATACCCAGGGACAGTGTTACCGTTGTGCGACTTTAGTCGCATTTTGTAACCTTTCTGAAGTCATGCGACTTTTTAAAATATACAAAATGTGCGACTTTAGTTGCACTGATGTGGCTAATTTGAAGCAATTTTTATAAATATGAATTCTTCGCCGGGCGCCTTACGTGGGAGCCACCATTGTGCAATGATCAGTTTCGACCAAACAGCAAAATGTGGTTCAGCGGTGGATGCTGAGAAAGGAATTCATTTAATATTAAACTACCCAAAGATGCACTCATTAATAATCACGTTTAGTATCACAATGGACAACTAACCTACGATACCTAATCTACACGGTGTTCTGGTTTGTTCAGCCGTTGTTTTATTGCATACCATTTCAACAACTAGGTTAGGTTAGGTTAGGTGGCAGCCCGATGTATCAGGCTCACTTAGACTATTCAGTCCATTGTGATACCACATTGGTGAACTTCTCTCTTATTACTGAGTGCTGCCCGATTCCATGTTAAGCTCAATGACAAGGGACCTCCTTTTTATAGCCGAGTCCGAACGGCGTTCCACATTGCAGTGAAACCACTTAGAGAAGCTTTGAAACCCTCAGAAATGTCACCAGCATTACTGAGGTGGGATAATCCACCGCTGAAAAATTTTTTGGTGTTCGGTCGAAGCAGGAATCGAACCCACGACCTTGTGTATGCAAGGTGGGCATGCTAACCATTGCACCAAGGTGGCTCCCAACTAGATCCGTTCTAGTACCAAATAATTTTTGGTAATCATCACAAATTTTTACTGGAAGTCGTTCGTTTACTCCAAAAAGCCAGCAAAAGAGAGCCAGAGATAGATCAAATGTGACATTTGAGAAATAGAGAAGTTGCAATTTTTTGCCAGTAAAAACTTGCAAGAGTTTATCATAAACAAATCATACGTGCATTATATTTCACAGAGTGAATTAGAAGTGTAGTATAAAAAATAATATTTTTATAATTTTAATTGATTTAAAAGCTTTAAATTGGTACTGGACATTTCTGCTAATTTTAGCAATAAGAAAAAATCAATTTTAACTCTCTTGCAAGTTTTATCATCATGCGATGATAAGCACACCTTAGACCGGTCCTCGAGAAACAGTCCAGGAAAACATTTTAAGAACATATTTCATTTTGAGCATGCGAACCGTTACTTGAAGGCAAAAAAATTGCAATATGTAAGAAGTATATGTGCAAACCCTACGAGAAATGGGCAAACCCCAGGAGCTGGTTTGTTGGGATCAATCGTAGTGCAGTATGGAAGCAACCGGTCAATTTAAAATCAGGTGCTTCATTGACGCGATAAATATACACTTGACGACATGAATGGTATTGAATAGAACAATAGAACAGTATTGTACAACGTTTTACGAACTTGTTTCATTTTGAATATGCGAACCAAATAAAAAAAAAATATATCACCAGAAAGGACAAAAGTTGTTCAATATGTTGAACAGTAGATTATTTTTATAATTATATTTATAGAATTATATTTATATAATTTAATAATACACCTAACGAAAAAAATACTTTCCTCCGGCACGAAATTTTATACAAGTGAATTTCTTCTTTGTTATAAGGTAACACCGAATTTATGAAAACTTAAATTCCAATATTAATAGAAATGTTAAAGACAAAATAAGAACTGTCATTGATAAGTAGTGCCAAAGCAGACAAACTCAATCGAATAATATTCCTCATTCATACCCAAAAGCATTCATTCTCGTACCAAAAACCATAATCAGCCGATCTTACGAACAACTAATAAATGGACTGTCGGAAGGACGGACAACTAAGCCTTTTATAAACCATGTCAGATGGTTTATAAAAGCTGTCTACACTCAGAGAAGGAATTGAGTGTAGACCGGATAATGTTACTATTTCGCGAAGAACAGCAAATGCTTGCTTAGGTGCATATTTTCTAAAAGAATAACATGTTACATGTTCGCCGTGAAAATATTCCTTCTCTTTGCGTGTAGGACAAATGCAAATAGCATGTGGACAAATGATATAGGATTTGGTTTGATAATTTAGGACCCATTCCAGATTATCACATTCATGAATATAATGTTACGCTAAAATAGCAAGAAAATCCTCCTGAAACATTACACTGCATGAGATATATTGTAATTGGGTGTAATTTGATTTCAGCACACAACTTTTTAGAGTGGTGTTACATATTGTGGCACGTCCTTTAGAGACGTTGCCCGTTTGTAGCGATGCCATCGGTAGCTAAGTGGATTGACAGTGACAGTCATATCAATTAGCCCAATAATACTTTATTGTGAATCAGGACCGATAT
The DNA here is from genome assembly GCF_050003625.1 of Haematobia irritans. Taxonomy (NCBI): domain Eukaryota; kingdom Metazoa; phylum Arthropoda; class Insecta; order Diptera; family Muscidae; genus Haematobia; species Haematobia irritans. The sequence continues at coordinate 904,236 of NC_134400.1, forward strand.
ATGGTCCTAGCTAAAAACATTGTATGGCCTTATGAAAACTTTATGTTCTCTATATAAATGCATATAATATTCAATGTGATTAAAAAAACATCATCTTATGCTGATTTTTTTTATTTATTTATTTGCATTCATTGCACAATGACAACATATTAAGCGATCGCTTCACAAAAGAATTTATTCCATTTTAAAAGTCTAAACTCTTGCTAAGTTCTTCGACAGCTCTATTGAATGCATCATTGTCCTCCTTAGCAGTTTTTCCGGCATCAATTTTTCCGGCATCCCAGTTGTTTGCTAAAACTTGAGGTGTGAATTTTCCTTCATAGCGATAGGCATCAATGTGTACATTAACCTTTTGCTTTTTAAAGGTGCTTTCGTACCATGTCTTCTTTTCCAACACTGAACCGGTGCGTGAGAGACAGAGGTTGGTGTGAGCCAGGATTCTAGGATTTCTGGGATCTTTTTCCGTGCTAACTACACAACGTTCGGTATCAGCGGGACAAGAGATCTTGTCGCATTTGAATTGTTCTGTGTTGTGAGAAAATTACAATGGAAAGTGGTAGTTAAGCAGCTGAATTGCGATCAGGTATTTGGTGTATACTCACTATCGGTGACGTCTACACTAAGACCTCCTGCGCCAAAAGGATTGAAACCATAGGCATAGCTCAAACAGCTAACAACCAAAAGAACTGTCAAGATTTTGATAGCCATTATGAGGAATTGTGTTAGGTATCACTTGGGATGTCTCGAGAGAAATGGTTGATCATGTAGCAAAAGCGCAAACATTTATATTGAGTCCATAACAATTGAATGAAAATACATTGTGTTGAATATGCTTTGTTCCCACATCTGGTACTAGATTTTCCGAAAAGCTGTTATAATTTCACCATCAGCTACACTCATTTCCATTTCGTTCAATTGGTGCTTTGGATTATTCGATTGACGTCATTCTTAAGTTAAGCCATTGAAGTCACTTTATTAAAATTAGGGAATATAGTATAGAGTAAAGTTATCGATGTTTCTTCAACAAGGATTGGGTTATTCAAAATATAAAACTTTGTAGAATGGAATACACAGAATTGTCCACAAACAGACGGACCGACATACATTTCAGATTTATAACTATTTTAATTTTTCAAACCCAATACCTTTAGTTTTAGGATCCAAAAAAAAAAAAAAAAAACATCTGACCAGTTTTCAATGTGATGGAGTAAATTTTGCGATCAATAACAGGCCGAAGGCTAGACCGATTTAGGTCAGCCTATAATATGCGGATTTTTGGATTGATTCAGTTTTGTGCTGATCAACATTATTTTATTTATTTACACGCAGAGAAGGAATATGATCACCATCTGCTAATTTGGTTGTCAATTAGCAAACATTTGTTCATTAATAAGCTCGTACCTCAAGAAAAAAATATTTGCGAATTTAAAAAGAGGTTTTTATACATGTGACTTTTTTAAAAAATTTCAACTAAAATGTTGAAAGTTTTTATTAAATCTGTTGTAGTACATGTCGAATAGAATATTTCTGGAAGTCAAATCTTAGAATTGCAAAAACACAACAGATGAGAAAATTTTTAAATTGAAAAGTTGCCTGTGGGCAACTTTGGGCAATTGTGGTAGTAAAATTACATATTTTTGAACATAAGACCTACAGAAAAAAGGTTTAAAAAACAATGATTTTGAACAAATTATGAACTTCGCCCGAATGGGCGTGGCGACCCGAAATTTTGGCTAGACGCTTCTTAAATGACTTCAACATGATTAAAAGTAAAAAAAAAATGTTAGCGATACCTATAAAAATTCGGGGTCGAAAGGGTTAATGAATGACACATGAGGTAAAAAGAAATGATTTTTTGCTACGAAATTAAAAGCATAAGTAAAAAGTGCATTATGTTATCCTGATTTTATATGTGAGTAAACAGTTATACTATGTAATAGATATATATGTAATAAAAAACAATTTTGCACAAATTTCGTATATCAATACAGAGTTTGGTGGTTTCAATGTATCATATGGTCCAACGATCATAACTGGTTATTTTACATTATTATAAACCTTTATGAGTTCTGTCTCCTAACTTCAAGCCATTTTCACGTAGCTCCGTTAGGGTAGATGTTTCGTATTTCAAATACTTTGTTTTACATGCAACAAAGTTTAAAATTTTTTTGAGATTCTACAGTGTTGCTTAGCAAACCAATATTTGGTTACTGCAAGCGTTATGTAAATTCCATTCATCTCCAATAACAGCTAGGCGATTGGTAATTGTCAGTGTAACTATACTCTCATTGTCTTTGTTTACGTAGCCTGTTCTATTTTTTGCTGACGCAAAACTAAAGATTGGTGAGTGTAGACTTATTTACTATCAAATATTGACAATTGTCAACTGTAAATAAAGCCACACAATTCCTAGAATGAAGCGAATGAATTGATGGTGAATCTATAGTTGTTTGCTCTATTTGCAATGACTGTAAACCCCATTGATCATGGGAGGCGAGGAAGAGGTAAATTTGTTTATCCTTTGTTAGAGATCGTTTAAAAGTGAGCTGATCATTTGGGTTGATATCCATTTATCACAGAGCCATTGTGAAGAATATAGTGCATAAAAAAAGAAATTCAAATATGGCTGTTAGGGCATTGACCACTATTTTCTTAATTAGCTTCTTGTGCACAGTCTATGGCAACTTGCCTGTTCCAATTGGACGTGCCAATATCGAGATTACAGATAGTATGTACACGCAATTAAAACTCTAATCGTATCCACATAATAATAATCCTTATAATTTTCTTGGTTATAAATTTTGAATTCCACTGATTAGAGCGTTTCCAATGTGATCGTATTGAATGTCCTCTGGAAACTGAACGCTGTGTGGTGACTAAAGAAAAGCACCCAAAATCTAACTGGATGCTGGTGAATACCAATATTTGCTATGCCAAGGATGGTCGTGTATTGAAGAAAGCTGAGCGTCAACAATCTATTGATCCCAAAGTCTATGTAAGTGTCCGTCTTGAAGGAACCCGCAATGCTGGAAGTAGTTCTTTCAATGCTGGAAATGATTCCAACGAGGACGAAAATGATGCTTTCAACAGAGCTGTTGATGAGCTTAGCAAGGATTTCGATTTGGCTATGTAAAGATAATAACTAATATATACATATTTTTTAATGTTTTCTAAATCCTAATTCAATTTACAATATGAAATAATATCATTGCCATGTGAAACAGTTAAATGAAATAAAAAAATATTTGGTAGGAAACAGGACAAATATTGTTATGTTTTAGTTGTTTTGGCTAGATGGATAGATAAAGAGACACAAATTACAATGAAACTGATATGAATATGCGGAGGTTTTATCTTCATTGGTTTCTAATGAGACGACGATTGTCCTTACGCAATGAACTATACCGTAACGCAATGTCAATGGATCTATTGCTGGATAGACGGACGGAAAGTTTTTGCATGATGTACTTAGTGTACGATCGTTACATGTTGGCTATAGGACCATATACACATATTCCAAATTTCAGAAAAATCGATATAAAATCGTGGATAGATCTAAGATTTACTTCATTGTAACTCTATCTATAATTGTGTTGTAGATGTAAAATTTTGCGCGGCTGTTTTTGTCTCTAAGCTCTGACAAACCTTCATGTAAACACCCAAAAGATAATTCTTCCCCCCCCTCCCCCCCACAAATGAAATTTTAGAAAAATATTGTTTCCCATTTGCTTTTCACTGTAAGGAATTTTTTTCTGGAAGAAAAGTACATACTTTTTGTGATAAACGTTGATTCTCTTACAGAATGTAAAAACAATTTCATAAAGACAAACAATCTAGAAGAAAAGATATAATTATATAAATTTTTTAAAATTTATCTTTCGCCTGGACAGAGAATCGAAGCGCGGACCGCTGTTTTTTAAGCCAAAACATTATCCATTGGGCTACGTAGCATTGTCATCAACAGACAATTATCGCCATTAACGCATACAATCGAGCCGTTAGCATAGTTTTGGGCGCCCACGAACCAATGTAAAGAAACTTTATTTAATAGAAACGTACTTTTAAGTGGCCAAAATACACGAAATGGACTGCGATTTGGGAACAAATTTTATTTCTTGTATTGCTAAAACCAATTTTTTTGATGATGAAAAAACTTTTTTGTTTTTTTTTTCTCAGTGTATGACCGTCGCGGTATATCTAGAATTTCGTTAAAATTTTTGTTATTTTGTTAGTGAATAAAAGAAAAAAACGTGCTACCGTTTCTATTCGGGATTTTTCGTCATTGCCATCCCTATCAGTAATCAGATGGTTGTAACGTGAAATGTTTATATATTGGCATGAGAGTAAACACACCTAAATAAAGTGAAAAATCATCAAAAAATAAAAAAGTGGAGAAACATAGTTGAGATGTGCAGTACCAAAGTACAGTATATTTCGACCAACATCAAGAAGAACAATGAACTTAAAATTGCGGCATACTGAAGAGGACCAAGTTTTCACAGCCCATAATGAACAAATGGTGTCCACTTACATACATACCTTAGAGACGGACACAGCTAACTATATAACTTCGTTTATCCAAAAGTGACCATTGATGTTACCGAACCATTAAAAAAGTAATGAATGGGAAGAGATGCATTAAAAGTTTAATAATTTTGTATGTTTGTTGCTGTTTTGTGGTTGAATTGGAATGCTATACAAAAAATTGAATTTTTCCAATTATAATTTTCAAATTATATAAAAGCATTTCTCCGTAATATTTGTATAGCTTAGGGGTTTGCACCAATTAAATATTAACCATAAAAATGAAAAACCAGTCGTAAAAAGATACTTGCTAAAGCTACATCTAGTTCTTGTGTCCGCGACTGGACTGTCATAATATATATTTACCATGATATTTATGGTGTAGGGTACATATTATTCGGCTTGGCCAAATGTTCGTCCATACACTGAAAGAATAGTTTTCTGAGGAAATTTTAGACAATCGAAGTTTTCTTTTGAGGCTAAAAAATATTAAAATAAAAATATTAAATACTAAAAAATATTAAAAATATTAAAAATATTAAAGCAATTTCATTTCTTCGTCGTGCTTAATGCCCAAAAATACTGTCTTTGTTGTTATACTCCAGTTTGCATTTTTTTGTTTGATGCCATTGAATGAAATGTAATTCTCTATTTTAATCTCTTTTTGAATATGTCTTAGTTTTAATACCATTTAATACCAATATTCTATGTTTCGAGCAATCGTTTCTCAGGCTAGAACTGTATTTAGACAAATTCAACAGCCATTCAAAGAAATCTCATTTACTTTCACAGAATCTTTAACAGATTCGGGAGATTACTCTTTTGAAACATTCTTATTTTAATTGATTAAAATGTATTTTCTATGGATTAGAAGTATATGGCTTCTTCTCTTGTTAAGGTCATAATATGTAAGCTCTAAAATGTAATAAAGCCTAAATTCATAGCTAGTATTGAGTATGTGAAGGGAGATTTACTGCATCAGCAAATGTCTATTGCATTTTATACTGTGAAGATCTGATTTCACCAGGCCGTTATTACCATGAAATTTCATTTGATTCCAATACTTTTTCACCCCCAAAAAATGTTTACTTGTTATTCTTAATCTTTTGTTAATTTGTGGTTGACCCCTTTAGATGCTTAAAAGGACCATGATTAAAACAGGACTTTATTTCAATAGCATTGCAATGTGGTAATGTGCTTTAAAAAGCCCTATCTGTTTTGTATACAGGGTCATTGGAATCATAGAACGGAAGCTTTTGCTGAATGTTTTTTATCTCTCTAATGTTATTTTATTCGATTCGTATCCTTTTCCCTTTCAGATAGACGTATGACCATTCACTTTGGACTTTACTTTGGGCACTGACCCACATTTTTCTTTTTTTTGTTGTTAACAAAACCTTCAACATTCAGTTGATGGCCCCGGAGAATTAGGATGAGAGGCAAGAAGAAAAAAGAAATACTGAAAAGTATTTTTAATATTCACTTTTCAGTCAGAAAATGCAAATGGGAGTGGATAAATTTGCCTGCAGCAATAAATTGCAATGACTATGAGAGCACAAAATGTTGGAGCACATGAAGAGGCATGATGTATGAACATATTGCTCCACAATCTATGAATGTATGCTCATGCACCAATATCCAGACATTTATGTGCCAAATGAAATTAAAAAATGAAATGCCACAAGAAAATTGGTATTTCAATAATATCGTAAAAAAATCAGTTTATGTTCAATGGCTAGAGAACAATTTCCGTTTTTTTATTGTTATTCGGATAATTATGCTGTTTACAAAAATAGTGCGTGAATTTCAAAACATCAGACAATCATACACAGAAAAAAATATCACCAAAATTTTTCCAATTACAAGTTTGATTGATATTTAAAAAAATATTCAATTAAAAATTGTCGTGCTTCAATCACAATTCAAATAAAAATCAATTACAAAAATTAATTGTATTAATAACTTTTTTAATTGGAACAATTAATTGTTTAATTACCTCTGGTGATTGATAATTGATTCAAAAATTTTTTTAATTGAAATAAAAATCAATCACACAAATTAATAGTATCAATTAATTGTTTAATTTGATCAATTAATTTTGTAATTGACTGTCAATTCATTTTTAATTGATACTATCATTTCCGTAATTGAAGACAAAAAATATTTTTTCTGTGCAAGTTGAGTTTATTAGACCAACTTACCGGAACAGCAATGAATGTTGTTTTAGTTAAATGTGAAAAATCTGAAGATCGCATCGGACCGATATTAACCATGTTCAGAATATCCCCAATCAAAGAAAAAATGCTTTGTAATTTTTTGACAAACGAAATTCCCTATTGCTGCAAGGCATTTTCTGTAGGAGAAAATAATCTTGACTCTATGTTAACGAAAAACTCCAATAAAGTGAACCCCCCTATATGGCACTAAAGCCTATTTAGTTTTGAGAAAGTTTATTTGACCTTTATATTTTTTGCGTTCTTTAGTTAAATGAAAAAGGGAAAATTTTATACACAAATGAAGCATAAAGATTTACTAAATTCATATTCGTGTCTCCCACAAAATATTTCAGAAATTATTAAAATTTTTAAATTTTACCAATAATGCGTCCATCTTGAACTTCGTATGGCACTATAGGCATTTTTCTATAGGTCCACGGACCGTGGAGAAGGACCTTCTCATTTAGAACAGAATATTTTAATAGCTAATGGTCTGTCTAAAATTTAGTTCCGCAGGAAAGTATATTTTCTTTGGGTGTATAAATGCAGAATTTTACAATTTCCGTTTTTTATTGTTATTCGGATAATTATGCTGTTTACAAAAATAGTGCGTGAATTTCAAAACATCAGACAATCATACACAGAAAAAAATATCACCAAAATTTTTCCAATTACAAGTTTGATTGATATTTAAAAAAATATTCAATTAAAAATTGTATTGCTTCAATCACAATTCAAATAAAAATCAATTACAAAAATTAATTGTATTAATAACTTTTTTAATTGGAACAATTAATTGTTTAATTACCTCTGGTGATTGATAATTGATTCAAAAATTTTTTTAATTGAAATAAAAATCAATCACACAAATTAATAGTATCAATTAATTGTTTAATTTGATCAATTAATTTTGTAATTGACTGTCAATTCATTTTTAATTGATACTATCATTTCCGTAATTGAAGACAAAAAATATTTTTTCTGTGTAAGTTGAGTTTATTAGACCAACTTACCGGAACAGCAATGAATGTTGTTTTAGTTAAATGTGAAAAATCTGAAGATCGCATCGGACCGATATTAACCATGTTCCGAATATCCCCAATCAAAGAAAAAATGCTTTGTAATTTTTTGACAAACGAAATTCCCTATTGCTGCAAGGCATTTTCTGTAGGAGAAAATAATCTTGACTCTATGTTAACGAAAAACTCCAATAAAGTGAACCCCCCTATATGGCACTAAAGCCTATTTAGTTTTGAGAAAGTTTATTTGACCTTTATATTTTTTGCGTTCTTTAGTTAAATGAAAAAGGGAAAATTTTATACACAAATGAAGCATAAAGATTTACTAAATTCGTATTCGTGTCTCCCACAAAATATTTCAGAAATTATTAAAATTTTTAAATTTTACCAATAATGCGTCCATCTTGAACTTCGTATGGCACTATAGGCATTTTTCTATAGGTCCACGGTCCTTCTCATTTAGAACAGAATATTTTAATAGCTAATGGTCTGTCTAAAATTTAGTTCCGCAGGAAAGTATATTTTCTTTGGGTGTATAAATGCAGAATTTTACCCCATATAGGTATGTTTGTTTTAAAAAGTACTTCAGAAACATGTTCTGATCGTCTTGAGCTTCCATAGGGTGCATTCTCTATTAAATTCGCTTAAAATTCCGTAGATAAAGTTTGTGTTTGTTTTTTTTATAACCGAACTGATTAGGGTTTCCTACCATTTTGTGTCCACCAATTTTTGTAGAAACTTCAGCATACATCGCTGAATTAAACGTTATGCGCTCCTTATTGGAGAGAACTTTAGATAAGGCCAGGTCCAGATTTAGTTTTTCTATTCACACACTATATAATTTACAAGGCGACTTTATGTTCGTCGTTTATTTGTAACTCTTTTGTTTTTTTTTTATTGTAATTTACAATAAAATTGCATAATTTTTTGATTAAATATTAGTATGTATTGTGTATAAATTAATAAGAGATATTATGTGCGAAATGTTTGATTAGTCCAAATGCTTTTTGCTAATGCGAATTTTGTTGTATTTTCGGAAAATATTGGGTGGTTATGATGTCCTTAAGTGACCGTGATGTTGTTCTTTTCATTGTTCATAATCATAACAATCTGCTGGCACATTAACACTTCACAAGAGCATGCTGATGCCTTCCTTTCATTCCTTCATTTAGCCATTCATCCATGCATGCATACATCCTTTTCTTGGGATCGGTCTCGGTTATCCTTTGAATAGACTCTTATGAATGGATGTGGGTATGGATATAACTCTTTATGTTTCTTTATATTTGAGCGACCCTTTGTAATCATCGTCATTATCGTGGTTTTCTAGTAGTCCCATCATCAGCAGTCAGTACGTATACGCTATTGGAGGGCTTGTCTGTCTGTGTGTGTGGGTGGTGTTTACAGCACACAAATAGAAAAAGCATACGCACAGGCACACACATACACACCCATGTATATCATCGGTATCAGTGTCATCATTTTCATCGTTATTATATACATTTTATCATATCATCAGCTTAATTTGCAGCTCACACATCCCCATGCATACACGGACACACAAATAGTAGTGAATGCATAGACCTGTTAGTGTGATACACGTTCATTTGGTATTTGAAGAGTCGTTATTAAAAAAATGAGAGAAAAACGAAAAAAATACACATTACATTATGCGATAATGTGTTTGTGTTTGCATATCCTTTTTTATGCTCTGTGTGCCAACCAAAGCGGTCCTCGCTTTTAGTAAAAAAGGAAGCAGATCAACATACCAACGCATTGGAGGAGTGAGCCATTGGGTCGTTAGAGATGAAAGGAAGTGAAAAAAAAAAACAAACTGGTGTCCATATTGTGGCCACTGGAAAATGATGACAATTTTTTGGTTTTGCTGGCTCGCTGAATGGCTGCTAGTGATATAGCCAACCAACCATCCGGCCAAGAGTGTGAAATAGCGTTAACGATGCGAGTAATTTTGTGAAGAAAATATGCTATGGTTTTCTACTTCATTAAAACTCTAATGCGACGCATATCCTTGCGGTCAGTTACAGTAAGAATATTACAAGTATTTATATGGCACAAGAGATCTATTCAAACGGGATAAGGACCAACGAAAATGCCTCTGAAACCTTTTTCCCTTTTGTAGAAAAAAAGAAGAAAACTATGAAATTGTTTTATGGCAACAAAAAGATCGAATTTGAGATTCCCTACGATTTTATAGAATTCGTGTGATTAAATTATGAACTTGTTTGGGGAAAGAGTGGCCAAGTGTTAAAAATTATCCACCGTTTCTTAGGCTAGATAAATTATCTCATGTAAAACTTGGAGGATGGTGATATGATGAGAAAGAATTAGATGTAATTATATATAATTCCATATATGACCAGGTCTAACATCAGATCCAAATATATGTCGGCATATGTATCGGATACATTAGATTTAGGCCAATATTGAGATTTGAGCAGATTTATTTCCATAGTAAATTAGATATGATTAGATCTTACCATTTTTCGGATCTGCCCATATCTAATCGTACTTTTGTTTTTGTTCAGAGACTGATTTAAAATCCTAGTAAAAATGCGGGAATATTGGCATTAGCCTTTGGATTACGATAGTTCAAGTTGGTAACAAACGGATTAAAATTACGAACACATAAAAATAAATGGTGAGTCAGTGCTAATTCGATTTAGTAGGTGATTTTATATACGTAAGTCTTTTGGATCACACGCGTATATGATTCATGTGCCATGTGACATTACCGTACTGTCTTCCCATGTCTATTAGAGCCCGACCGAAGCGGTTTTTTTTGCCGAAGCCGATGCCGATCATTTTTCTGAAATTTGTAATTAAATAAATTTGGTGCCATAAAAACAACAACAAAATCTTATTTATATAGAAAATGTTCTCAAAATAGACAATTTTCTCAAAATTTTATTTTCTCAAAATTTTATTTCCTTAGAAATTTTTTTCAAAATTTTATTTCTATAGAAAATTTTCTTAAAAATTAAATTTTCTCATAATTTTATTTCACCAGAAGATTTTTTCAAAATTTTATTACTATAGAAAATTTTCTCAAAATTATATTTCTATAGAAAATTTTCTCAAAATTATATTTCTATAGAAAATTTTCTCAAACTTTAATTTAATAGCAAAAATTTTCAAATTGTTATTTCTATAAAAAAAATGTATAGCAAATTTATGTACCTCTTACTTGGAGAGGAATATTTTGATGGTTAAGGGAAAGAGTCAACGAAAATTTCGATAGGCGATTTAACTTGAAAATCATGAAAATTTTCTCACATTGGCATTGTACACTCAAAAAGGTGAACCCTATATGGCACTAAAGTCAATTTAATTCTATTTTAGTTCATGGAATTATTATGTTTTGAGCATATTTCTTTGACTTTATAATTTTTTTTGTTAAATGAACTAAAAGAGGGGGAAATTAAACACAAATGAAGCATAAAGCAAAATAGTAGAGAATATCTTAACATTTGTAAATTGCTCATCTTGAACTTCGTACTAAAGATATTTTTGCAATTTTGAACTCCAATTTGTGAAGTGAAGGAAAATAAATATTATACATTTTATTATCGACGTGACATCTGCGTTTGTAATAGAGTTAAGTTAAATTTTTCTACAATTAACCACAATTTATCTTCTTGATGGGTTCACTTCTTTTTTTAAGTGCACGAAATATTGTGACGAAATTAGTTTGTTTCCCACTTTATAGGGGACCTATAGGAAAATTTTAAACGAACAAAAAAAAATTGAAATACAAGCAAGACGATAGCCACCACAGAGAAAGGACGTAACTTTCATTTTGGTCTGATGCTTATTTTGCATTTATTTGCTTATAATGAAGAGAACGGCAGCTAGCGAAGCATAAAGCCACAAAGAAACGACCTGAACCGTAAGGCAGGGCACTGAACCAAACCGAACTGAAGTAAAGTGAATCAATCTTGTGGCAGTTTCATTGGGTGCGGCTGTTTCCGTTTCCTCGATATTGCCACTTCCGCTTTTGATAAGCATAAATGATAATCGATTTAGAAATTACGCAATAATTCAGTGGTATTGCCATTATGCCTGTCCATGATACACCAATGAACCCAAACGGATAGCAGTTTGGCCTGGAATGGAAATGTTGTGTCCCTTCTCAATATTCTTTGAAGGATATGCAAAAACGTACACACACACACACATCGAACACATTTTAAATTTATTTCCACATTAAAACACTTTAAGGACTATTAAGTCCTGTGATTTCTAGTTCAAAATTTATTATACTTCTCACCCAAACACTCACACCTATGGCAGCCTCAGACCCGTTATGATTTTCATATAGAGTTTCAAACGTACGACTCAAAAATTGACAAAAAAAAAAAAACAACACAAAAACAAGAGTTCGCCAAAAATCCAAAAGCATTTTCGCAACAGCGAACCTTGTCACTTCATTTCGGTGCAGTGAAACTCACACATTCTGCCATGTGACATGGTAATTTTTGAAATTTATTGAAAATTTGTTGTTTCGGTGGTGTCATGGAGTTTTGTGTCCTCACATGATGATGTGATGTGATGTGACACCAATGTCAAAGCCTCTGGGCCAGTGGCTAACCTATCTATGTTCATCGTTTGTTGTATACCAATTTGGTGGCTGTCAAGCCGAATGCGGAATTTGTCAGAGTTTGACAGTAGAATTTGTCTTATGGAATTGAATGATGAATTTGTGTTTTTGCCAAATCGAAACACTAGATATGGCCTAATGGTGGAATTTTGTTCAGTGTTGGAAATTGAGTTTTGCTATCCATTGGGGGTTAAGAACTGTTTATAGCCATGATGATTCAAGGTTCAAAATTTTCTATTTTTTTTTTCAATTCAGCATGAATTTTTGCACGCGCGGAAAAAAACATTTTTGAACATGTTTACCGAAGCCATTTTAATGCTTATTTGGAGCATCTAATTCAAACTATTTCCTTTAAGTTCACATCGTTTTAAATGGTGATTATACTCTTTTCACAGAGAGAAAAAGACCACAAAATTTTAGGTGACAATATTCTTTTTATCGAGATCATAACGTCTTAGATCGAATATGATCGTGGCAACCATCTTCTTCTCCTATATGATACCTCATGTATATGAGAAATGGAAAACATCAGCCATATGGATATAGACAATTCCCATACATATGCATCACAGCACCTTGAAAGTTATATAAATAATGTGCTCATTGACACTTACGCTCGCATTAAGCTCTTGTCGTCCTTTTTGAAATTATCAGAAAAACAACTGAGACATTTCATATCAAATTCGTATTTGGAATGCTTTAAGTTCATCTTTTGCCCCTCACTTTAAAATTAATCTTTAACATGTTTGTAAATGTCCTTCTCTATACAAAGAAACAAAGTAAAGCAGCTTTCCAATATTTTCCCTAGGGCCTTGCTAGAAAACACACCAAGGAATGATGAAAAAATAAGGGAGAAAAGACAAGAAATTCGACGAACTAACGACATCCACATGGATGTTGTTTACACTTTTGTTAAACATTAAAATTCTATTACGGCGAATATTTTCCATCAGAATTGAACAAAAGTAAATTTACTATCATTTTATAGCCTTTGGCAGAAATAGCTATACAAACTACAAATTCAACGTACCAAGGATGTATTGGTATGTACATACATATGTTTATATTTATATGGGTGTGTTTTTTATTTATATCTATGGGTTTTGTTGTTTGGTCTTGAATCATACTTTATATCCGGCATCAAATATGGGTAATTCCCTTATTGGAGGCAAAAGCTAACTTAAGATGGTCTGGATAATATTTGCTAATGGAAGCCCCTATATGGAATATTTTTATTTGTTAGGTATTTGTGTTTTGATGTGACTTTCATAGGAACACAAATTTTAAGCTGATTTATTTTTTTCTAGATCTCTAACAAGAGAAAGACCCTGTACAAAAAAGTCCTAACTAATTCGAAACTTCTTACTACTCCTCGCTGCCTGAGTGAGACAGAGTGTCTAGGCAGCTAAATGACAAACAAATGTCCCTTAAATGGAGCGCGAGAAGATGTCATATGCCTTTGGGCAATGGCTATAGTACCGGAAAATCTCTTTTTCTCAATCGATTTAGACTCAAACCCCCAAAAAAATGAAAGAAATGTACATTCCGCATGGCCACAGAATGAAGCAATGAATGAAATAACTTTTCTGCACTACTACAACTACACACTAAACATACAAACGCCAAAGGACATCACCGAGTATACACATTGCCATCTTTTGTAAGCAAACAAATATTCTTTAAGTAATGATAAATCCATTGAAAAACGAAAACTGCAAATAAAATATCATTGGTTGGCGTATTGAGGAGTATTGCCGAATGACAATGGTGTGGTTGGATGTGGATGTTCATGAGTGAGGGCCATATAACGATGGCTGGCATAGGCATATACTTTTTAAAACTGAAATGGTCCTTTAGGGACACGTTTCAATTACAGCATAAGGGACTTGGAGTTGAAAGCACAAACCCAAGCGAAAGTCCAACAAACGACTAAACAACAGCTACATATGTTTAATAGATGGGATCGCAATGAAATTGCATTAGTAGGTCGTCAATCACACAAAAGATTTTGATTAATTTAGTGTGAGAAGGACATGCAAAAAAAAAAAAAAACTGAAAGAGAGCGGAGAATGTATGATATCCCAAAATTTTATAGAGTTTATTTGCTCTTCAAGAAAATGCTATACCATAAGGGGGATTGTCGTTTGACTACAATTTCGTTCCTGGGAGAAGTATTTTTCTCTTTGGGTGTAGGGTCATCGATTTATGCTATTAGTAGAAAAAATAGAAAAGTTGTTTTTGAAGAAATAAATTTTTTATATCTCCTTTGAAGATTTAGGTATAGTGACATCCAAATACTTCAGGCTCACTTAGACTATTCAGTCCATTGTGATAGCACAGTGGTGGACTTCTCTCTTAGCACTGAGTGCTGTCCGTTTCCATGCTTAGCTCAATGACAAGGGACCTCGCTTTTGTAACCGACTCCGAATGGCGTTACACATTGCTGTGAACCCACTTAGAGAACGTTTGAAACACTCAGAGGATAATCCAACGCTGAAAAACTTTTTGGTGTTCGGCTGAAGCAGGGATTCAACCCACGACCCTTTGTATGGAGTAATCCACGGTGGCCATCTAAAGATACGTTTCTGTTAAATAAAGCTTCTTTACATCGGCTTCTGGGTGCCCAAAACTATGCTCTATAAATATAACTGCTTGACTGCGTTGCTTGTGCGTTAATGGATATAACGATAATTGTCCGTGGAGGACAGTAACAGTGAAGTGAAGAAGGTGTGAGGGAAGATGCAATTAGCCAGAATTTTTTTGAGTTAGTCTTTATGATATTGTGTTTACATTCTGTAAAAATTCTACATTTTTTTATTTTTATAATGGGAAACTATATTTGTTTGTCTAAAATTTCGTTTGGGAGGAAGGAATTATTTTTTGGCGTGTAGTCATTCTTTTTATTGATATGCATGCAATATTTAGGTATACAAACATCATTAAATGGGGCTTCTTATTAATAAAAAAATATTTGTTCTTTTGGGTCCATTGGTTTAATATCCAATCAATTTTTTGGTTCTGATAGTCCTAAGAACGACCCCATCTAATGTATATATGTTGCATATATGTTTGAAAATATTGGCTGGCGGCTTTAAATTTTCTCTATCGGCTCTTGAAGTTGTGTCGTTTCGATGCAGGAAGGCCAACTGAAATGAACGAAACGAAAAATAAAAATACAGAAAAAATATAGCATTTGATAACATGAATTTATAACGCCAACAAAAAGTCATCTCCGCAAAAAATGTCCCCAAACAATTTAAACTGTAAATAAATCGATATTTTTATTTAACATGAATTAGGTTTTATAGAGATTTATATTTCGATAAAACTAAAACAACAATAAATTAAAAATTTCCCTAGGTTTATGTGGTATTGCAGTTAGTAGGCAGTAACAATAAACAAACCTATTTTCACCCTCTCCTACATAAATGTCATGAGCTTTCAGCATAGCAGGTAGGAGCCCATTGCGTTTTATGCGTGGAGTTTTTGGAAAATATTTGATAATTTAAATTTCTGGGAAATTTTATTTGTAGCATGGCTTTAATGGACGGACTAACCATTAGTGGAATCCTATTGTGATGGCGGTTCGGGTGCATATTTCCCAAATTTCACATTTGGCAAATTCCTATTGCTTTAATTGCTGTTTAGCTGTAGTCCTTTTTGCCCTTGTCATTATTCGTATCAATTGAAGTTTGTTGCCCTGACAGGAATCAGTCGCCTTGGTATCGGGCTTCATCTCTTTGCCCTTTGGCGCTATTTGATGTTTAATTAAGCTCAAAATATTTGTAGTACGTTTTTTTCCTCACCACTTGTGTTTGTTTAAATAATAACAAACGTAAAATTCACAGAATACCAGTGTGGGAAAGGAAAGGAAAGCCTTGTGGAGAGGGTCCTCCCAACCTGTTTGTTGGAATTGCCGAAATTCTATTGTAGCAAGTTTTACAAGTGCAGTTGTTTTTCCGCAAGAACATAGCCGACAATTTCCTTTCCTGGACTTGTGTATGACCGAGAGCATTTATCATAGGTAGGTGGTACAGTGTCCTGATTATAGATAAGGAAGGAAATTCAAGATTATTAAGCGAAGGTATGATAAGTTTGGGATTTTCATAGGTCTTCACATAGGAGAAAATCAAAGTAGGTAACTGGCCACTTTCGTGCAAGCGAAGCAACTCCTTTGACCTTTCTAGTGTAACTTTTTTTGTGCATCGGTGAGCTGTTGAACTTCTTGGAACTTGAATGACTTTAGTCCAAGCTCATTTTCCAATATGTTTTGCATCCGTTCTCGAAATATGTTCACCTCACGACTCACTGCGGCGTGCAATGGTACCGGAAACAAAAGATTTATTCACATTTAAATGGAGGAGGGCTCTAGAAGTTTTTCCATCAAATATAAAGCCACCCCACCATCACAATTCAAGCCATCAGGCTTCAATTCCATCACGAATAACATCATTACAGAATGCAATAGATCAAAATTCTTTTGTAGGCTTGTATACAATAAAATGAACTACCATTGGAATAAATCTAAGCACAATGCTTTTGTATTCTGGACGAATCAGATATATTTTACCACTTGTCTTTGTTTAACTGCCGTGGACTGTAGGTGCTGTTCTTTAGAACGCACTTGTTGAGAGAAGGGAACGAGTTTTGAAATTTTATTTTAGCATAATGTTAGCTGTGCAATGCGAAGAAATAGAACAAAATGGCAAAAACAACCACTAAGAAAAAAAAATGATATTCCTAGAGACTGACTTGCTGGAGGAGTGGGTGGTGATTGTGTTTTTTTTTTTGCAATTTTTGTAGTCTTCTCTAAATATGAAACTCTGTAGCTTCAAATTAACTGTAACTTTTGAATATGTTCTTCATTTTGGTGCCACCAGGTATAGGTTTTTGTGTCTGTGTGTCTTCAAGGATATGTCTATGTGGTTGTTTGGTTGTGTTGTTTTTCTGCTATGTTACGTTAAATTCCTTCATTTCATCTGTATTTTGTTATGATCATTAAATTCAAATTTCATTTTCCAACGTGTAGCATGCAATACTCAGCTGGAAAGAGGATTTGTCGAAGGCTTTTTTTATTTGCTAAATTGTCAACCAAGATATTTTTATTTAAATGGCATATTCACAGTGTTTTATGAAATGGACAAAGCGGAAATGTGTTCGAGTGAATTTGTAGCATTTCGTGTAAAAACTTGCAATAATAACTAATAAATTATGGTGCATTGTAAACGAAAGCTTATATAGTTATGCTATTGAACTCCAAGGCAAAGAACCGTAGAATTACATATAAAAGACCTGATTTATGTTCAGATTTTTGTATAGTATTAAAAAAATTGTAATGTAATGTCAAAGTCCGTGTTAACAGCAATTCAAAATTTTAAATATAAACTAGAATTGAAATATAAATATGGTCATACTTTTGTTTTGGTCATACTAAGACCTTTAGATTTATTAAAGCTAAGTTGAACTTGCGCAATGAACCCACGCGGAAAGAAAATGTTACTTAATTTTAAAAAATGTAAAACATGTTTGGGTGGTTATCATATTCCTTCTCTAGATAGAGTTCAACCGAAGTCTCTTTTATGTAAGGATAGCCATTTTGAAGTCGAACTGCTTAATCTTAAAACACAAAACCCTTCAATCATAAAAATAAAATTTTGGCAAAATATTCAATAGAAATAAAATATTGACAAAAGTTTCTACAAGAATAAAATTTTGATAAATTTTTCTATAGATATAAAATTTGGACAAAATTTTCTATAGAAATAAGATTTTGATAAAATTTTCTATAGAAATAAAATGTTGATAAAATTTTCTATAGAAATAAAATGTTGATAAAATTTTCTATAGAAATACAATTTTGACAAAGTTTTCTATAGAAATAACATTTTGACAAAATTTTCTATAGAAATAAAATTTTGGCAAAATTTTTTATAGAAATGAAATTTTGCCAAAGATGTAAATAATTTGAAGATGCATCATATCCAAAGTAATTCCTTTGAATCCACGGTGCTTGGGAATGTCAATTGTTCATGACATTTCCATTTTTGGCCCCTTGATGGGTTGCTTAAAAATGAAAATTTTTAATAATATTAGGCAAAAAATTTAAATGTTTTAATACTAACAACAATTCCATTTTGTTGGCGTTAACAATTTCTATTGCTACAGTTTAATTATGCTGATGTTGTTGAGTCATGAGACTGGTGGATGTCATGCAATGTAAAGAAATACGAGCAGCTTTTCTATCAAGTATTGCTAATGCTATCAGCCCTTTGTCATTTAAGACCTCAAACCCGAAAGGTATGGCACATAAGGTGTTTATGTTTGCGCTATGTGTCTTGAGTGTATTTGTGTCAATCATATCTTTCGATGGATACTCTGTAAACAACGATCCTTAAAATGCGTTTCTTATCCTTCGACACAGGAACATAACCATACAGCTTTGATAGGGCGGTAAAATTGCATTTCCCTGTTAA
This sequence comes from Haematobia irritans, assembly GCF_050003625.1. NCBI lineage: Eukaryota > Metazoa > Arthropoda > Insecta > Diptera > Muscidae > Haematobia > Haematobia irritans. The sequence goes on from NC_134400.1 coordinate 923,086, forward strand.
ACGCCTTCATGTCTTCATCTGATAACAGACGTAAGCATATCGCTGCTGCGGTGTGTGTGTGTTTGTTTCGTGTATTCGTTTGCCATGAAAGAAACAAAGTAACCTTGCAATCAGTCAGACACAGAGCTCCAAGACCGTCTCTTGGGACTAATGGGTATTTGAACATACGATTTGTCTACATCGAGTGTCTGTTCCTGTCCTGTGTCCATCGATTACTTCTTTCTTATCCGAAAACATAATCTAAATTGTGTTTAGGTGTGACCTGATATTTGCAGTAAACAAGACAGGCATTCATTCATCCATTCACTCGTTGATTGGAGTGGGCTTGCATTAATATTTATGGACTTACTTCCGACATCCGCTTCTTGGGCCACCACTAAGTAATGAGACACAAAGAGATGGGGAGGCGTCTTCTTTGATATCTTTATGTCGGCGGTAAGAGTTCATTGCTGCCAGCTGTAAAGTGTCTTTGTGTCTGGGCCAACTTGGTTGGATTGTCATCTTCGCTCAGACACCACCCTGGTGCTAGTGGCAGCCATGTCACGATATGAGGATGTAAGAGCAATGGCATGGTAAACAATGCACTTGCTGGCCAAATCTGAAAGTGGCATTCTTTTATGGGAGAAAGGGAAAAGTTTTGGAAGAAAATACCAAAAAAGGAAAAATCATTCAAGATAATTTCATTCCATTCCAATATGTTGGCCTTGTTACCACTAAGAGTCCTTAGGAAGGCCATTAAAATAGCCACCCCCAAAAATCGCATCGTATGCGACGTGCCAGCGCATTCGATGTAATTTAGTGCAAAAATTTGTTGCGATAACATTATTCATTTCCCAATGTGTTTGGCCATTTAATTTTGTTTTTGTTTTCTTCATCTTCGTTAGCTGTTATCGTAATTTGTGGTTTTGCACCAAGTCTTTATGGCTACTTTGTGAGTTTGGGGAATTGAAAGGGAATCTCTTGGTTAGGTGGGTGGATGTTGGATTGGTTGTTTGGTTGGACCAAACGAGATAAAGTGCGTATGTAAGTTGGTTGGGGGTGCCTGGTCGATGTCCTTTCGGGCGATGTACATGAATGGTGCGTGGATTAATTGAGAGTATAATGAAGTGTGAAATTGTATTTACTAAATGTTGCAAAGAGCTGACTAAGTCGCTTCCAGTCTTCGAGCAACGTCACTTCATCCCCCGAGGTGATTTTTCACAGGGCGACAGGGACAAGTAGTTATTGGGATCAAATGGCTGATTGCTTAAGCTCATGTTATGGTCCGATAAATTTGTCTACATGCTAATAAAAGTGTCATTTCTCAATTTGGCGAAGAGCTGTGCTGGCTATGGGGCCAAATGGTTCGCCAAAGAGATGAGGCGGAACAACATTTTGATTGGTCTTTCCATTAAACGGCAACTCATTAAATTAACCATGGTGGTCCTAGAATAGGTCATACATAAATTGAGAAGATAGCTCTTAATGCTAGAAATTGTATTCTTAAAGCTTTTTCTACGATTTTATTAAAAAGTTTGGATCAGCGTTGAAAATGTCTCCCTTATTCTTGCGATTGTTATGGCCTTCATAATCATCAGCCATTGCTAGCATCAGCTTCACGATGGGCTCAACGATGAGTTAATGACAACTTAAGTACATCTTGAATACTGATGAACATCTTCTTGAAGCTGGTTAGAGATGAAGTGTTGATGTTATTATTCCAAGAAAATCCTAGGCAAACCTTTTGGATACCTAGTATAAGCTTCGCACTGCAATGCACTGGGTTGTTCTTGAATCACTTAAAAAATCGTAAAATTATTAGAAGCTACTTACCCAGATATTAAATGAGTTCTTGCGACAATGTGAAGTTACACGCGCCAGGGTTTAAACGGTGATGGGTGGTTGTCATCAGTCGAAATATGAAGGCATTTGCCAGTAATGAGAAGCTTTTAGTAAAGCATACTAAATATCATCCAAAATTGATTTTTTATTGGATCACATCGACTCGAATAAATTTAGAAGTTTCTTGAGTATATTATAGTCACACTTCTCTACAGTCAATTTCTATACAATGAAGGTCTCTCTATAATAAAAAAAAAAATAAAAGCACTGCTTTTTCTTTCCAATTTTCTTGTATTCTGATATAATTTCTGTATAATGAAGTTTCTATATAATGAAGTAATTTTTTGTCCCGTCAAGATTCATTACAGAGAAGTTCGACTGTAATTTTTAATTGCCATGGTTGGGTTTATTTTTCATACGGTTCACTGAGAAATTTGTACGTCAAGATGTTTCAGTGAATATGATTTCTGAGTGAATTAATTACCCTATCCTTTTTAAGTCGGGTAGCCAACTCCGTCCCTAAGAGAAAGCCTTTAAACGCCGCTAAAGTCTCTGCCCAGACAAAACAGTCTCAACTCCAGTTGCTCACAGTATAGTTTGCATTAAGAAAATAAACCTCAATATTTCAAATGAAAATAAACCACAATTTCCTGTTTGGGATTTGCTTAGTTTTCCAGTGGGGCCTATTTTTGAGTGTTTAAGACTTTCTCCTATAGACAAAGTCCAAAGTGGGCTAACGCGATTCCCTATAGATTCGTACTGAGTAATACGTATTTAATTTGTTTTCTTAATACTTCATATTTTTCCCATCAGTTAGGCTTCATTTTTTACGCGGTCTTATTAATCAAAATTGAAAATTAGCCCTAATTTTATATTGGGGTAAATTTTCATGCTTCAGTTACAATTTGTTCGGGCTCATATTCATTATATGTTGCGCCACATTTTTGGCCCTATTTCATTTGGGTTTTGGAGCTTATTTTCATGCGACCCATTTGTTTTGCTTTTTTCCATATAATTTTTAAGGGACCTATTTCATTAAGGGGTTTGGGCTCATGAGACCCATGAGGGGATTGGGCTCATGGGTCTCAATGAGCCCAATCCCCTCCAATTGAGCCCAATTGTTATTTCGTTAACAATTGGGCTCAATTGTTATTTCGTTAATTCTGCCCCCAGGGCAGTCTAATTATCTTTAACCGGTATTCGGCGTTACAAATTTGTTTCTAATAACAAATCCCAAAATTAGCAGCTTCTTTAAAATTAAATTCTCTTTTTTTTACAGACTGTATTAAACCACAGAAAAGTGTTATAAAAAACATTCCGAACTAGTGCAAAATCAAATCAAAAACAATACCATGTTCACGGGCTTATCATAAAGTGCATATCAACCATTTAAACTTCAGTGATTGTATAGCAGCTGTTCAGTTTCATTTCACCTACATTATTGCGGATTTCATAAACAAACAAAGAAGGTAAGATCTAAAAAAATTATTTAACTAATAGTGTAACATTTACGACATACGAGTAAAAACCTATGGCAACATGCTGAATTTAAATTTTTATTCCGAAAATTTAAATTTATTGTGCAAGCAGCGTAGTGTGATCTCTATATATCAACCCAAAAGAACTTTTTTGAACTGAAAATAATGCGAGACTTGTAAAAGTCATGGCTTGGGATGAACTTCCTAAAATTACTTTGGATACTGTGTGAATCTTCAAAGAGTATCACAAAGTAATCCAACGAATTTGAGTATTTGGTCTACATAGGTTTCGCAGTAAACAATTTTAAAGCAAGAAAAATAAACTTGAGCTCGTTTTCAGAGTAGAGAATTTGTCTTTAGATTTTTTGTTGAAGAAGTCCATATCTCCTCCTATGAATCACAAAAATTAGGATAAATCGTCTTTGTTAGCGACATAAGCCCCAGCAAAATATAGCTTAAGAATATTATAAGCATGAACCTAATGATTAAATTATATTAGTTTAAATTATACGTAATTGGGAAAATTCCAATTCGAAAAGCTTAAATAAGGAAATGCTATTACATTCATATTAGCATGGAAATCGTTGATGAAATTGATAAATCCAAGCGCATATATGACCATTTATTGTAGCGTAATTTCTCCTCAAAATAAGGCAATAAAAATTCATGAACACCAATAAAGTCTTGACAACACACAAAGAACAGCTACTAGAGCTACTGTAACCAATTTAAAAGCTATTTCTTGAAGTTTTTAACTGCAACCCAGGATGGGGATGGAGGGATCTCCATTGCATTGCAAATTGTTTTGTGCTGGGGATTATTAGCCGCATTTTATGATTACGATACGGTCATATACATTTATGGCCAGAAGAAAAATCTTTTGCCTCTGCCTGATCCAGGGCTTGTTGCTGGTCCATTGCAACAAACTTGCCTGAGATGATGGTGGTGTGGTGGCGATGGGCAGCAGTGTAAACAACGACTGTCCAGGATTTTCTTGAACTAGAGGCCAAAACAAAAACAACTCTGCTGATGAGACTCGAAGGAATTGAATGAAGATAAATGTCTGAGCAGAAAATTAATTTTTGAATGGAAGTAGTGAATGGACTAGACCCTACTTCCAAATGGATTTCGATATCGACAGATCGAGTAGCTGGTATGGAACACAAGAAAACCAATCAATTTAGCTAAGGGCATCAGCAGCCGCAGCAGTGGCCATAGACTGCAGCAAAACAAAAATGCAAGTCATAAACATCAACATATTCGGATTATAATATCCAATATCCATTGGCCAATACATGGCATGCCAATGTGTGCAGGTCCTGAATTGCAGTGGGACATCAAAGGACCAGCACTGAAGTTCATATACGTATGTTTCCTGGAATAACAAAGGAAAGAACCTATTTCTTGCTCACTCATAGCCCCCTTTCATGTCCTGACAGAGACAAGTAAATCTTATCGTGCAGAAAATTGTGAATTTCCCCAGACAAAATACCACCATTCCAAGGAAAGCTAAGGAATGAATAGAGCTGCGATACAGCAATGCATCAGACATCCTGTTGCTCATTTTTATACCAATGCACATCACCATGGCTGGAAATGGCAAACAGGGGAGTAACATGGCAGGCAGACCCACATTGAAACTGAAAAGGAGCCAGAAACCATGCATACAACTCTGACAGTAGTAAACAGCCAAAGACTCCCTCACTAAAGGAGATTGCAGTGTAAAGAAAACAAAAAGAAACATCGAACAAATCTACAAGAAAAAAAAAATTAACCAAGAAAAACGAGGGATTGCAGAGGGTTTGATTGAAACCTATTGTAATTTCCCAAACGTATTAAGCCAACTGCCAAATGCTTAAGACCGACCCGCAACTCCAAACGAAACGAAACTGATGATGGCAAACGAGCACATTTAAGCTCTCATTTCCACCTTCCACATATAGAATTTGCCCATACAATCCCTTTTCCAAGCACTTTGTTAAGGAAACATTTTCATTGAATAAGACGATTTCCTTGAAGGGATTCCAATGAAAGATGGAAATATTTTGTCATTGTGTGCCTGTCTCTTACAAAATGTGAGGGGTTTTGAGTGCAGCATATGTTGCATTGTAGTCCTCCGGCTCCAAACGATTTTGGGAAGGGATTTTCACGGGGTACAGGGCAAATGAATGAAAGAAGTCCATATGTTTGAGTAGACATTCCAAGTTAATCACATGCCAATCCACTTAGTGACACTGTTTAAAAGGCATTTCCATTGCCGGATGCATTGTTGCGTTTTTTCTTCATCATCGTCGCCACCTTTTTAGTTCTGTCTCCAAGGAAGTATTGAGCTGAATTCGCGACACTAATGCTGCTGTCACTGTTGTTCAGTTATGTGAAGTAATAGTCTGGCTGGTAGCGAGGTACTACATTGCATTGACTTGGACGTTTTACCAAAATACTTTTACCAATTTACTGTATGTCATGGATTTGTTTGTAGACTATTCGGAATTTCTGGTGATTATTTGGTTTAGGTTAAGAAAATGTTTTTGATGTTGTGATTGAATAAGCTTAACAAATACTTTCATATAAAATTTTATATTTTCTATCAGCCTCTTGTTATTGTAATAATACAATACCCCTAAAGAATCTTTTTTAAAACAAAAATTCTAAAAATTTGCTTTTTTCCAAATTCGTTTTACTACGAGTAAAGTAAAGGAACACAAATGCCGAGAGATAGGTTAGGTGGCAGCCCGATGTATCAGGCTCACTTAGACTATTCAGTCCATTGGGATACCACATTGGTGCCGAGAGATAAACCTCTTTCAGTGATACCCCACTAATGCGTATATGTTTACTAATTCAGTAGGGATGAGTCGGTCCGGACCGACTTTACTCACTTGTTTTGTATTATTTTTTACCTTTTACTTTATGTCAACTCAATCGTTTCAAGCTCAGAGCACCATTAAATAGCTGATTTTTTCTTTAGATCACCTAGAGTTTTGAGACTACTATGCTATAAGAATCAAAATCTGTATGATCAACCAATAAACTCGAATCTTCCTTCTTCAGACTTGTTTCAAGAAGATCCCAAAAAATTCGCAATGCCATTTCCGTAAAAACTGAAAAATTTCTTGCTAATGTGTTGTAGTGTGCACTGGCATTATTCCATGGTGTGGCTTTTTCCGGGTGAATGAAGATGGAGTGAAATACTAAGCACTACCAATTGTTAATATGTGAGTGTATTATATGAGAAGATGTCATGCTTGTCATCACACACACACACGCACATTTCAGCGTAATTTTTATTTGCCAAAAATGTAATTGAAATTTCTTCATTTGATATTCGCGACAAGAATGTTTCCTTTCGATTCTCTTCGATGTCGGAGTATCGAATGAATCAAGATTCGCAAGGAGTCACGTAGTGTGGTGCTGACACAGTTTGTTACTTTTACCTATGCTGAAATGACGCATCTGTTGGTGATTGCTGGCATATAGATGGAACCCACCACCACCTAACTCCTCTCCAGGGAGTGGAAGCAGCATTATCGTGTCTTTGATTTCAATGGAGACATCATTGTCATCCTCCACCTCATCATAATCATAATCATCTACACCATTATCCACATCGTCTTATAGCCCACAGGTGACATATTCCAAAAATCCCAAGGAGAAGCCATGGTTTGTTCATGTTTTAACCGGGGAGGAATTTCACTTAAAAGGCTCCTGAAATAGGCTGCCTATACACTCTGGCTTAAAATTTACACTGGAATGCATGACATTGGCAAGAATCTGGAAATCCGTGTCGATGATCATGATGATGATTATGTGTATTCTGATTCGTAGTTCCTCCATTACTCGAATTCACCTACCTGTAAGCATGCAGGCTAACCTCCATTGGTGTTGCTCCTTGGTTATTTTATTACTATTATTATGACTATTATGGAGCTCCTCTTTCAGGGTATTTTTTTTTTGTTAACTTCATTACTCATAAAGGTTGCAATTCATGTCCGGAATAGAGGACTCACACATCCATGTGACTTCAAAAGTATAGCGGAAGGACGAAAGACGTTGAACTAAAAAACACAAGAGAAGAGAGTAGAGTAGAGGAAACAGAAAAAGGGAACAAAACCCATATTTATAGGAATCTGAAACATTTAAACATTACAGTGTACTATATGGCATTTCTCTTCTTTGTTTTGTTTTCCAAGCAAAGTCCTGACCGGGTTTTGTTGGATTAATATACACACTCGCACACACCCGGTTCTGAGAGCCCACACAGCGACATGTGTACATGAAGGTGTATTAATAGACCTCAAAATACTTTAGTACTGGTTTGCTTTCTCCTTTTATAAAGACGTGCTTGTGGTTGAAATTTCAAAAAGAATTTTTATTGAATGTCCTTCAAAATGGATGCTAGAAAAAATGAAAATTTTTCATTCAGTTTTTTTTTTCTCACAATGATAAAATCCTTGCCATAGTTACCACCGTTGGGTCGTTAGACCAGACAATTGAGTCTAGAAAATTGACTGGCAGGGCATAGCAAAACATAATTAACTACATGTGTGGATGGGAAGATATTCTCTACGGTCAACTCGGGTCAATGTCACTTAATAAGGTAGTACTTTTGGACGAGGCATGGTTCAATGGTAGGTGGACTGTGGGTGACAGAACAGTAGGGCCCATTGTTCATCCGGGTCTGGGATAATTAAAAATAGACGCCTTTGAATTGCCTAAATAAGGAAAATTTGACAATAGATTGAATACTATTGTGAGAGTGAGGACTGTCTGACTGAGGAATAAATGAAATGAATATTAACATATACATCGCATACGAGGGTGGTCTGATAAGTAGTTAGCATATAAAAAGAGCAGGTATTAGTCTTTTTTCAATATGTCGTCTTTGGCCCATGAGAGTTTAAATTTTTTTAATGCAGTAGCAAATTGCGTGTCCTGCGTCTGAAAAATACGAAGCTAGGCGATGATCTGCTCTTTCGACGGAACCTTATTGTCGCACTGACCAAAATATTGCCGTGTGGCAAAAGATTTCTCTGATATAAAGTTTGTCCAAAAGTCGATAAACTTTAACTACGGAATTTTTTTACGACTTTAGCTACCCTACGAGAAATGGATCAACCACCAAACCGGTACAGGACTAGTCCCTGGTGTGTATGGTTGAGTCCCAGTTCTGGCCAAAACGTATGGAAGGGACCGGTCACTTTAACATGGACTTGTCATTGACGGGGTAAATTTACATTTTAGGACGCGTCTTGGACTCATCCCAAAGGACACGTCCTGGGATAATTTAGGAGCACCCCATAAACAGGTCCTCAGGAACCAGTCTCGGATATACTCTTAGAAATCTGTTTCAATTTGGACATCCCAATCGAACCCGAAATAAAAAAAAATATCTTAGGTTATTCTGATAATTTTATTTCACTAAATGTGAAAATGCTTGATATTAAAATCTTAATGGATGTAAGATTTTAATATCAAGCGAGTCGACTTTCGATCTTTGTATCCCTAATCTAAACGTTCTTCGAATTCTTTGCACGATTTACCAAAAATTGAGACCCAAATCTCCGACTGATATTCAAGAAAAAATTTGACTTCGAAAAGATTTTAATATTAACAACAATGTGAATCGCTTTAAATATGCTATGTGTAATTATTTAAGGCTTAACACTGAAATACAATTCTTTTTCCTAAAAACGAAATAAAGATGCTTAAATGTTTTAATAACAGCTCCCCAGATGCTTATATGATGTCCATTGAATTGCATGTTGACAGTCTGTTCAATCAGATAAATTGCATTAAGTATTAAAAATGTGATTAAAATTCAGTAACCGTAATCTGTGTAAGTAAAATTTTTACAAGAATACCATATTAAGACAAATTTGATTGCTCAATGCGAATGTTTTAATATGTGTGTGTGTGTATCCTTCAGAGAGATTTCCAGAGAGAATATTGAATTAAAATATAAATTTTATTAAACATTCATATGCAGATATCATAGGACATCAATTTGGCATTTCCATTTGGAACATGCACAAGGACATTGAAAATTTGTCACAACTTTTTTATACCACCCTGTTGCATAGCCAGAAATCCTTATGAGGCTCCATAGCCTCCTGATATGCTCAATTAAGATTTCCTCCTTAAAAAACACACTGAAAGGGGAGGATAACATGCTGTACGGGAATCGTCGGCCCATTACTACATTGAATGAAGTGGGAATACCATTAAGAGCTTCCCTTGCACTCATCGAAAGTATTCAGCCTGTTGTGTATAGAGAACGTCCTTAATGCATTACTGTATGCATAGAAATGAGAGCACACAAATGTGTGCATAAATGCAATTCCATTTGTGTTTGCAACAAACTCCAGTTTTTTTTATATTTTAACCTCATCAAAGACCTTGTGATGAAAGGCAATAGCCACCATGGAATGGGAATGATTCTCTGTAATTTACATTCTATAATCAATATTTAAATGAAAAAATCCTGATGGAGCAGAAAGAAACCCCTTTTGTAAGGCAAAGGCATTAAGGGTTCATTCATATATGTTGAGCACAATATGGGCAAAATATCTCGACAGTTTGTAGCATTTTCCTATCTGTCTTGATGAGTACTTGTGGCCGAGTAAGAGTATTTGACTTTGGCACAACCACCCCTGTTTTGGAGTAGCAGTTGGTTTCAATGACCACCGTGTGTTTAATGGTCTCTGAATGGCATGTGTAGGACTTACGTCCATACCCAATCGACGATGAAAGAAGGGATCCCAGTCATCTCGTAGACTGGGAAAATTCTTTTCCCAGGCTGTGTTTGAGCTTTTAAGTACTCGACGATGACTATTGGGGACCTAGGCATGCTGAAAGACAAACAACCGTTTAAGATATTCCAGGACACTTTCAAGACCAGGAGTTCAATAACGTCTGCTTCGCCATGGGCTGGTGGGGTGGAGGCATCAGTGTAACACATAGCTCCATTCGAGGTCCTTGTCTCTGCTGGGTAGTGGATCCTCACCATAGCTGGATATGTGTACGAATATGTCCGATTGCAATGCCATCTGATTATGATTTTTATAGGACACTTGTGTTGTGATTTATTTGGCCATTCGACAATTTATGCCGCATAAACAAGGGAGGGGTGTCGATGGCTTTTAAATTATCTGCAAAACCATTCGAATTTTTTTGTATGTGCTTGTGATTGTTTTTTTGCCCCTCGCTTTTGCCTTTGGTTTTTTATTGTTTCTGTTCATTCCCTACGGCTGTCTGTGCATGTCCATAGAGATCCTTTTTTATGAGATTTTTGTACAATTTAGTTCAACAAAAAAGGGGTCAGCGTCACATTACAAAGCGATACGACAATGCTAGAATGGCCACTGGTTGTCAGGTCTAATAATGGGGTGATTGAACGGAAGAAACACCAAACAGTTAATACGGATGGGAGTATTTTACATGAATTGATTCAAGTTTATATTATAGCTAAGTTTGTCGTTCGCATAAAGTCTTTGGTTTGAGTAGTTTAGGTGAAAAACTTCTTACCAAGATCATTTTAGCTAAATGTCAGAGAAGTTTACCACCGCAGTGGTCTGAATAGTGTGAATGAGCCACTATACCTAACCTAACCCCACACAAATATCGGTTTGATTTAATAATCGTTCTGTTAACTCAGTTTTCAACTTATACGCCTGAAATATGTGCTTTATATAAATTATTTTTCAGATTGTACTTCTTGAACCAACTATGGCCCGAACTTGATCTGTTTTAAATGGCTGGATGTTTTTAGTATTAATTCGTTTACAGCTCCTAATAATTTGTCAACATTGATCCATAATGATATTGGAATTTTTGAGCAGCCAATAGGCAGAATATTTTCCACTCCGCTTGCAATTTAGTACGTGCCATTTGATACAAATCGACTAAGTACCACAAAAAAGTGGATCGTATTCACATAAGGCCCCATAAATAAACCTATTCTCAGATATGACATCTTAAATATTATTAACGATAGTTTGCCCTAAACGTATTATGGAATCGTAGCAATCTCTAATGCATTTTAGAATCCATTACAAATTGTCCATTAAATATCCAATTGATAGTCATTCTAATAAATGTAAAACTCATTCAGAACTCGCAGTGGCAAAGCCAGTGTTACTGGAAAATATCATAGAGCAATTTTTACATTCCCCTCTAGACGGCAATGGGGAAGCCATTCTCCATTGCCCAATAGATAATGAATGGGAAATTTTAAAATTTGTAATCAAATCTCTGGCTATATTGCAAGAGAATATATTTGAAATGAAATTTAAATCAATAACTTTGATGTTAATATTGAATGCTGGAATTGCAACCACAAGGACAAAGCCAGCACAGCAGTATTCTCATCTCCATCACTAACATTGCACATCTCGGCTTACGTTTTTATCATGGAATGTTTTCAATGTTTTGCATAGATGATTGCAATGGGTAAATTATATGAATGACATTGGTATTTCCCAACATTCCACACTAGTTTGCAGTTTCGTTTAATATGAAATTCTAAAGAATTTTTTTTTATTACTACAGCACATGCAACTTTATTGAGCTTTTGTTCGACTATTATCCTTTTACAGCGGTCATTGGGGGGGATGAGAATGGCAAAATGTCGACAAATTCAAGTGAACTTGTAAACGTAGTCCCTGTAGATACCGGCTGAGTGTGCGTATATATGGGAATCTCACAACAAATTGGAAATCAATTTGTTTCAAAATTACAAACGATTTGTTTGACTCATATATACTTGACAGAAAATGTTGAGATGATTGTAAAGGGTGATTCTTTTGAGGTTAGGATTTTCATGCATTAGTATTTGACAGATCACGTGGGATTTCAGACATGGTGTCAAAGAGAAAGATGCTCAGTATGCTTTGACATTTCATCATGAATAGACTTACTAACGAGCCACAACGTCGAATTTTCAGTGAATGGGCCCTAGAAAAGTTGGCAGAAAATCCGCTTTTTTATCGACAAATTTTGTTCAGCGATGAGGCTCATTTCTGGTTGAATGGCTACGTAAATAAGCAAAATTGCCGCATTTGGAGTGAAGAGCAACCAGAAGCCGTTCAAGAACTGCCCATGCATCCCGAAAAATGCACTGTTTGGTGTGGTTTGTACGCTGGTGGAATCATTGGACCGTATTTTTTCAAAGATGCTGTTGGACGCAACGTTACGGTGAATGGCGATCGCTATCGTTCGATGCTAACAAACTTTTTGTTGCCAAAAATGGAAGAACTGAACTTGGTTGACATGTGGTTTCAACAAGATGGCGCTACATGCCACACAGCTCGCGATTCTATGGCCATTTTGAGGGAAAACTTCGGAGAACAATTCATCTCAAGAAATGGACCGGTAAGTTGGCCACCAAGATCATGCGATTTGACGCCTTTAGACTATTTTTTGTGGGGCTACGTCAAGTCTAAAGTCTACAGAAATAAGCCAGCAACTATTCCAGCTTTGGAAGACAACATTTCCGAAGAAATTCGGGCTATTCCGGCCGAAATGCTCGAAAAAGTTGCCCAAAATTGGACTTTCCGAATGGACCACCTAAGACGCAGCCGCGGTCAACATTTAAATGAAATTATCTTCAAAAAGTAAATGTCATGGACCAATCTAACGTTTCAAATAAAGAACCGATGAGATTTTGCAAATTTTATGCGTTTTTTTTTAAAAAAAAGTTATCAAGCTCTTAACAAATCATCCTTTACTTGTAGAATATAGAATGTATTGTAATCTAGAAAATTGCCAGCAAGATTCTGCAAAACGAAGATTCTTCCCCGACCGTGTAATAAAACATTAAGTACACTGTCTTCGAAAGTATTTGTATGTTCCTGGCAAATATAGACTAGTAAACACGGTTGCCACAGTTGGTAGCATTCTACCAAAAATGGTACAGGTTTTACTGTTTGGTAGAATTCTTGATGTTTTGGTAGATTTTGCAAAAATAAAGTGCCTCTGCAAATAAGAGGCAAAATTTCTATTGAAATATTAATATTGGGAGCCACCGTGGTGCAATGGTTAGCACGCCCGCCTTGCATACACAAGGTCGTGGGTTCGATTCCTGCTTCGACCGAACACCAAAAAGTTTTTCAGCGGTTGGTTATCCCACCTCAGTAATGCTGGTGACATTTCTGAGTGTTTCAAAGCTTCTCTAAGTGGTTTCACTGCAATGTGGAACGCCGTTCGTACTCGGCTATAAAAACGGGGTTCCTTGTCATTGAGCTTAACATGGAATCGGGCAGCACTCAGTGATAAGAGAGAAGTTCACCACTGTGGTATTACATTGGACTGAATATTCTAAGTGGCCTGCCACCTAACCTATTGAAATAAAAAATTGTCATAATTTTCTATAGAAATAAAATTTTGCATAATAAGAATCAGTCTGCAAAGTTGGTGAAGTTTTCTCCAAAGTTTGATAGGTTATTACTGGCTCGTGTGGCAACCGTGCAGTAAATCGGTTCAGTTTTTCGGATACCATTTTTTCCCCTATAAAATCATAGAAAATTTGCGCAGTTATGTTAAAAAAACAGATGATCAACTTCTCTCATCATATCAAAAAATATGATTTCCTTTATTTGTTGGAAGAGACATTTGAACCTCATATGCCCAATTTCAGGAGAAACGTATGCTGTTGCACTGCAGAGCCAAGAAAACAAGTCTTGAAATTGGTTTATGTATATGGTGGCTCTATATATAAGATTACATATAAAATGAGATTTAATTTCAATTTAATTTGACCATAATGAGAAACATATACCCCCATGTTCTGATATTCGGAATTGCAAATCGTAAAATTTTCATTTGTATGTATTTTGTTAACTCTAATACGTATAAATTTAAATCTTGGCAATAGAGCTCTTTTTAATAACAAGTTCAAATTGAAATTTTGAGGTCCGATAGTATCTCAATTTTTTCGTTATAAGAAAAAAAAAAATTCTTGCGATTTGCGATTCCGAATATCAGAACATGGGGGATAAACTTTTTGAGCATCAGCTTCAGTACAGTGGAATTTGGAATATCAGCAATAGATATTCCAAACTTATTGTACACAATAAGTTTAGAATACCATCATAGGATGGGAGTATACTAATTTTGTCATTCCGTATGAGTTTTTGGTCATGATGATATCCGTCTGTTGAAATAGCGCTATGAAACATGACGGCTTGAAACTTGACACAAGTAGTTGTTATTAATGTAGTTCAAGTCAGGTTATTGACCTGATTGATCGATTGTGTTGTAGCTGTAGTCGAAACCGATATCCAGATTTGACTTCTGGAGCATTCTGGCGGAGAAAATTTTATCCGATCCATTTGGTATATGATGTCAGTATTTGTCATCCAATCTGGTTGACATTTTATGTTAATTAACCGTGCAGAAATTGGATCATATCATAATTATATACTCTTTTTTATATAAACCGATCAAAAACTAAAGATTCTTATATAGGTGTTTCATCTGTCATACCTATCTAACATTGACCCTATACACAGCAAAAATATCTCCAAAAATTGTCCAATTAAAATTTTAATATAATTTTAATAAAATACTCAATTAAAAATTGAATTGGTTCGACAATTTTTTTAATTGAAACAAAAATCAATCAAAAAATTGATACAATTGACACAACAAATTCTTTGACTTTGGTGATTCATACTATGATTTCTGTGATTGAAGACATTTCTCTTGAAAAATTTTTGAGGTGGTCATATTCCCTCTCTGGGTGTAGCAACAATTGACAAGAACATAAGTAGCTAGGACATTTCAAGTCTACATCCAAAAAGGTTCCAGACTGCAATCAGTTTAAGGGATGGCAAATGGATATCTTCCTGTGTACGAATGAAAACCAAAATATTCAAGTGTTGGTATAGCCTACTGAAGTAACAATCAGAAATTGCTACTACCGCCACCATACCTAATACTTTAATTATTTTTTGGTTTTGTTTTGTTTTTTGAGTTGTAACTATTGGTGTTGTTGTTGTAAGTGTTTTAGTTGTAGCTGAGTTACAACATGTACGTAGTTTGTTTTCTTGCGAAAGTTTAATTAAAATTTTCGTAAAGTTTCTTAATTAAATTCACAGTTTGAGATGTTGCATAAACATGTGTTGCAATAAATGTAGCATAACAGTGCGAAAAAAGGAACAATTTCAGCAATACCAACAACTGGAAAAAGATAAAAGGATACATTAGTTAGTGCCCCCCCTCGTTTCAGCCTCACAGCCCCAGCTAACCTTCTGCGTGAGCCTATCTTCATAGCCTGGCAAAGTTCATAGCAATGCACACCCCCTTCATTATGACTAGGAATTCTATGGCTTCGTAAATATTTTCCACATGTGTGAATGCATTTAAATAACACTCAAATTTTTGCATTTTGCCATAAGTGAATATGTGTGCGTGAGTATGGGTTAATTCAAATGAGCATGCATTGAGAATGCAAGTTCTTTTATGCTAGAGGGAATTGCATTTTATTTATGCCCCATTCAAAATAAATCACTTGACTGGCATCAAAAGCAAACTTGATGTGTGGTGATACGAGTGATGAAATGGGGCTAAAGCTATGTGACTAACCCATTGTCTAAACTAAACCCCGAAAAACGCTATTGGAAGTCTCTGTGACTACCCGGAGATCCCTTGACTGTGCCTTTCTTTTTCATGCTCTGGCGCTCCACGTATATAATTATGCAAACTTTTTCAAGCGTATGAATTATGCGTAACATTCAGCAAAGAATAAAATTACCATTAATCATAGTTTTAAAACAAGAACAGAAATTCTCTCTTGCATTTTGGAAAGATGAAGCGGAAGTGGATATAGGGAGGAAACTAGGAGTTTCCCCTAAAATACATATTTTAACTTAACAAAAAAAAAAAAAAAAACACACACACACACACATAAAAGAAAATAACAGGCAGTTGTACTAATTTACGAGCCAAGGTTAATTCGGACATAAATCATTAATAAACATGAACTGCTTTAGTCGCTTCGGTCAGAAAAGGTTACTCAGAGCATATGGGTGGTGATGCCAGTAATTTTTAAAGTTAAAGACAAAGTCTTTAAACATTGTTTCCCCTTTACAATTGTTTACCTAGATTTCTTGTTTTGATATTGTGAATGAGATTTATTCGCACTAAAAGATATACCGATATACAGAGTTTTGAGTGTCAGATAGAAAATCTTCAGATCATTAATATTTGCAATGTAGAAAGAAGTCCTTTCTAATATACACGCAGAGAAGGAATATGATCACCTCAAACATGTTTTAAGAGCAAAATGTTATTTTTGTACGGTGACCATGTAACATGTTTGTCACTAAAATGTTATTTTCTCATCAAATATAACCTGCTTGCCGAAATCAGATACATGATTTCCGATAAGATAACATGGCTGCGAAAACCATGTTACATGGTCACCACCCAAAAATAACATTTTGCTCTTAAAACATGTTTGAGGTGATCATATTCCTTCTCTGGGTGTAGAAGTTCTTTTGGTCAATTTTAGAAAATGTAGATAATTTTCTGCTGACATCGCACCAATATCATAAAAATAAGTAAATATTTTTCGACAAATTCAATGCAATTTATAAGACATAACTATTTTTTTCACTTGGTAAGGAAAATTTTGTATTTTGGAAAAAATTGTAGTTAAAAATTGCAAAAATGTAATAAAATTTACAAATTTAAAGAAATAATAAGAAATACGAATTTAGTAAATCTTCATTTGTGTATAATTTTATCCGTTTTTTTAGCTCATTTAAAGGGAACTTTCTCCAAACATAATTTCATGAATTAAAATAAAGTTAAATTGGCTTTAGTGTAATAGAGAGTTCACTGTTTTTTTTTTTTGAGGATTCTTTAAACTTGTTGTGCCTATATTCACATTACGGATAAATCGGTTTTTTGACATTGGAAAGCACCATTTTGTTTACCAACTTGGAGTTCTTACTGTTTGTAAGAATAAGATTTTAAGCCTGGTGTAAATTCGCTTTGGGGTTTAGTCCATAAAGATGTGCTTACATACATTACCATTCTTTTGTTGCTTACTATTGCATGCCCATGCACAATGGCTGAAATCGGGATTTTAGCGGCAAAAAGTCAAATTTTCAACTTTAGATTTTTAATATTTTCTAGATGGGGGTTACTAACGAACATATTGATAGTAAAAAATCGAAATAAATTGTTACTGTTGGCTACCCTGTTTATGCACAAACAGCCGTTAATATTGACAAAACTTTTAATAGGTGGTAACAAGAGTAAAGCAGCGCAATTTTCTTAAAATTAAAAACTGTTTTTTAGATAAATATTTTTATAAAAAAAATATGTAAGTATGAGTTCTAATACTCAAGGAGAGTAGTTTAATTATATAAAAATATAATTCGCTAAATATTTGTATTTCGTAGTTATTTTGATGGTTTTTTGTATGTACTTTTTTGTGAAATTTTGAAGAGTTTTATCGTTTTTCGTGGAGTAAAACTAAAACTGTTTTGAAGTGTCATGGGAAAGTTTTACATGTGATTGTTTGTGGAAATCTCCATTGCAAAACTTTCTGCGTTTGACTGCTAATGAATGAATGAGAGATTTTTTTTCAGAAATACCCAGGTTTAAAAATTTTGAAATCTTTTAGTTTTTGTTGCCAAATGAGAGTCGAAATGAGTCGAATTATATTATGGAAATTACATATTGAAGTCTGGCGGTTTGAGATATGAATAAGTCGTTTGCAGGCGTAGTCTTGGCAGCAAAAAAGAAACTCAAAATTAAAAGAAAAAATTTTGGGTCTTCATGCCGAAAAGCCGAAATCAAATGGCTGTGGAAACAGACGAAAGAAAGAAGAGCATTTTCCGGCAAGGACCTTTTAGCATCTTTTACTGGTATTATTATTGGTTTTTAAAACATTTACAGCCAACCTTAATTGCTTTCTCCTCGGAATTTGAAAATGGTACTCAAAAGTCTCGTCGTCATTGCATAACAAATAGTGAAATATTTTGCACAAAATATGAATGGTTCCCGATGTCTGCCACAATATACAAAATATTAGTATATTTATCTCAAAGAAACAAGGTTTCAGTAGTTACTATAGATTTCCTTACAGAAAATAAATATGAGGCCCGAAACAAGTGTTGCAAAAAAGATCGAGCAGGTACCGTTCGTAAGGATTCAAGAGTGCACAAAATACTTCACATGCATCTCTGAGCTATGGATAGCTCTGGCTCATATATTTCTTGTTTACAAGAACCTACACATACCATAATTAAAAAAAAAAACATCAGTTTACACGGAAAGTCACTAAACGTTGTAAAAGGCTTGGATTAATAAAAAAACAACTATTATTGCCAAAAAAAAATGTTAAGGAGTAATCGTATGAACTTAGTGTGCACTAGAAAGTTATAAATATATTGGCTACATTTCTTACCTTGATTGTTTGGTAAAATTTTCAATAGTTCATGAGCTATAGTAGAAAACCCGAAAAATCGGTGAAAACTTTTCATTTTTTCGACATTTTGGAGTTTTGAGCATGAAGATGAAAATTTTCCGACTTAATATATTCAGCATTTTTGTTTGCCTAGTTAAGCCCTTCAACTTTGCTGATTGATGCAGAAACAACTAACACAATTTTTCGATGTATTTATAGAGGTATATTTAGAGGAGGTATTTAAATTATTAAAAATTAACACATCATCCTTGCCTTAGTATTTGAAAGGTATATGAGGATCCAATTTGTATAGTAGTAGAAGGACATTAAATTGTAGAGGATCCTAAATCAACAAAAAAGTAAGGAAATTTTTTGAATTAGTAACTTCTATGAGTTTATAGCAATTACTCTAAAAAGGGGTGTGGCCCGCCCATTTTTTCTAAAATCTATTTTTTTTTAACTACAAATCTACTCACCAAATTTTGTGAAGCTAACCTTGGTGGGAAGTATTTTTTGCCGCTAAAA
Source organism: Haematobia irritans (assembly GCF_050003625.1). Lineage (NCBI taxonomy): Eukaryota > Metazoa > Arthropoda > Insecta > Diptera > Muscidae > Haematobia > Haematobia irritans. Next base: position 942,328 of record NC_134400.1, read on the forward strand.
TCGTGATTTCGCCCATAGTGCCATGGTGCGTATGGTTGTTGCTTTTTCAAATTGGCCATATGAGGCGTATGAGTTACACGTTTACAGGATGTTGAACAATGCACTCACATGCAATTTGAAAGATATTCCATGTTCTACGTTCGCAATATTTTTACGACTTTAATTTATGAAAAAGGGTCTAATATTTCCATAGGAGTTCATCTACAAAAACCATAAAAAATATAACAGTGGTCGTAAAAATGTTCGTCATCTAAGTTATGCTATGTTTTATTCTCTCTAAAAGCAAAGCTACTACATGACATTTTCTTACATAAAATTAATTTGAATTTTCCTTTAATGTGCACCTGTAGGCCCCGGTTTCATGTAATTCTTGACTTTTGCCCGTTTTCTTGGAAGAATAAAATTTCTTTTGAGTGAGTAAAGAAGACAATAGAGAAACATTTTTATTTGTAACACAAATAGCTCCATCACAACTCAAATGTGCGATGTATAAATCCAATTTCATATTCATATAAACCTTAAAAGGTATTTGGTGTTTTTAACGTCTTTGTGATGCCTAGGTGTCAAGGAGATGAGAAGCAAATATTCTTGCCATATATATCCTAGCATATGATTGAGACATTCTTATGGGTGCCTAGAAATGGAAATATTATGTTTAACATATTTGCCTTAACATTAGGAGCAATGTAATGGGAGTGAGGTGGGTTGATTTGCAGCATAGACGGTTACCAAGATTTTCAAATATCCTTCTCCCGCCCTCGCAAGATGGCCATTGCTTCTTACATGGCTATTAAAGATATTAACAAGATTTTCCCAAAATATTTCCTCGAGAAGTGTGAATCATTTTTATGATTATTTCCCTACTAATGACATCAACATTTTAACAAAACACATTCCTTTATTCATTCATGTGTACAAATGACTGAAAAATGTTATCACACATGTTGCCCATACATCGTATTGGGCGGGGGAGGGGTGGCCAAAAGGGCAAGGGAGGCGAAACAAGCCATGTCAGCATTCATTATAAAAGCTGAGCAACAAAACTGGATATGAAACTCAATAAAAAGCTTTCAAATTGATTGGCATCATACAGAGGAAAACACGTTTGTTAGTTTACGTACAACTCCACCTTATGACTCCCGGCACTCTTCGCAAATGCTCTTGGCCCAAGAGAGACATTGCGAGATACTTTCAAGAAATATGAACTGAATGGTAACAATAACAACAAGACTGTATATTTTGTTTGTGACACTCACAACCACACACATACAACTTGCTTGGATAAAAAGGTGAAGTAACAAAGAATTCTATTCATATCGAAAAAAATATGTTACTTAACTGTAACAAAAAACAACAACAAACCATACACAGACACAATGACATAATGGCCATAGGTCTTATTTTTGCTCTCCTTATTCTCATGCTAACACAATGGCTCAGGTACATTTATTTAATGTTTAGGTTAGAAAAGAACAATGTCTAATAAATTTCAATTGAAGTTAATGTCATATTGTACTTACGTGAATGTATTCTTATATCGATGTATATTTTCAACTATACTAGTGGGTGTAAGAGTGTGTGTATGGGTATTTGTATACGACATGCCTAGAAGACTATTGACCTCCACATGCATAAAACAACAGAGGCAAACCAACACTTCCTGGTTCAACTTCTGTACGCTGCATAACGAACACACATGAATATCTGCTCCCTTTACATATTCAAACAACTGTATTGTTTTCTTTTGTTACTTGTATACAGTGCATGCAAGAAATGTGCATCGACTTTGGGAAAACGAAACTCTACGGAGGCTTGTTGACACTGTCTATATTATCAAAATCAATTGAATCGATCTTGGTGTATTTTTCTGGTGAATTCTTCTGACCACATTTGTTGTATGGCAGATTGAAGTTTTTGTACCATATCTAACATCTAACAAAAAGTTTTTAAGCGGTGGATTATCCCACCTCAGTAATGCTGGTGACATTTGTGAGGGTTTCAAAGCTACTCTAAGTGGTTTCACTGTAATGTGGAACGCCGCTCGGACTCGGCTATAAAAAGGAGGTCCCTTGTCATTGAGCTTAACATGGAATCGGGCAGCACTCAGTGATAAGAGAGAAGTTCACCAATGTGGTATCACAATGGACTGAATAGTCTAAGTGAGCCTGATACATCGGACTGCCACCTAACCTAACATGCCCTGGAACTCATCTCTTCATTTAATTTAACTTCTGATGGATTTGATAAGAAATTCTAACTAACAATATTTCAGGAGCCTAGATTAGAATTCGAATCTCTAAGAACATTTTCATTTAAGGTTCTTCAGAACATCGAATATTTCTCGTCTATAGCTTCAAAATAATCAGATGATAATTGCGCCGCTCATGATCGGGGAATAAAATACAGAATCGTTTTATATAGGTTCTATAGCATCCAGAAAACACTTTATATTGAGGCTATATAAAATTATGGGTTAACAAAGACCATTCTTATTGGCTTTGTAAGAGCGCACATATTTCTTACGTTAGGTTAGGTATAGCGGCAGTTCAATAATTTAAGTTTACTTAAATTATTCAGTCCATCGTCATAACACAGGTGGCGAACTTCTCTCTTATCAATGACTGCTGCTCGATTCTATGTTAAACTCATTAACGACGGACCTCCTTCTCATAGCGTCCTTCCTTCAGAAATGAAACTAGATTCTGTGTTAAATTCATTAACGAGGGATATCCCTCTTATAGCCTCCCTTCCTAAAGTGAAACCACTTAGTGAAGCTTTTATACACTCAGAAATGAAACCAACGGAGCCGAATGGCTCCCACTAGGACACATTCGGTTAGACTCTGCAGTTGTAAACAGTGGTGTCAACCGTTTAGAGCTGCAAATCATTGAGTTTCAAAATATTTTTCATTAAGTTGTGACATAAATCTCCATCCTGAAGGAATACATGTTCTGATTATTTATTTTTTGTAATCTTGAGAGAAATTGTCCATTTAAATTTAAATCATTATAACATGTTCATGTACAATTTTAATTATTATTACATATTTTTTTTGCATAAATAGAAATATACATAAAATCCTTCTACTATTGTGAGCAGTGCGATTGTAACTTCACAATATTCAGAATTATTGAGCTTTACTTTGTAAATATTTAGAATATCTCATATATTTGAATGATTTGAAAATTCTATCTAAATTCGATAAAGAATGAAGCAGAGAGATTGACATTAGAAAAGCTAAACAGGCTTTTATAACAACTTATGAAAAATCGTCCAATCGTAATAAAAATTCCTAAAGAGATACACTGGGAGTGGAACATTTTCAAAAACTT